>NC_092171.1:10267045-10529063 GCF_045791955.1 Oncorhynchus clarkii lewisi | reverse complement strand
CGTGTGCAACGGCGGGATTTGTGGGTTCGATTCCTATTGGAGCCACACATGCATGACTAAGTCGCTTTGGACAAAAACACACACACACACACACACACACACACACACACACACACACACACACACACACAGGGCTCTCTGTCTGATCTTTTTATTTATAGACCAAATCAACACCACTAAACAGGGCCACACTAACACACACTCACACAGTTTCCTCCTTAACACAGCTCAATGTAATGGGAGCTGGAATGAGCTGTGACCAATTACCCTCTGTGACACACACATAAACAACCCAGCTCCTCTGGTCCTGCTCAGCTAAGGGTTGCCAGGGAGGGACGGAGAGTAGAACACATCTGGAGACCTCCTTCCATAGAGCTCCCTCACCTCTAAACCCTCCTTCAAACCCATCTGATGTGACCCAATAATGACGTCCTTCTTTACACTATTATTCCAGGATTGTTACAGCTGTTATCTCTACTACTTTTACATGTATACTACAACTAGTAATTAATACTACTACTATTATATAGGCACTATACTACTACTGTACTACTGTAATAGTCTGAAACATCTCAGACCCACTGTAGGATGTATGGAAGATGAGGATGTAGGATGTACGTTCCTCATTAAACAATAATCCAATGAAGACACACACACACACACACACACACACACACACACACACACACACACACACACACACACACACACACACACACACACACACGTCTCAGCCAGAGAGACTACCCTACCCTCTGACATTATAAACATTTCCTTTATACCAAAACTAGCTCTTACGGACCATACATCTACTTAACAGGACAGCTTTTGAGTCAATGGGCAGTGTTTATGAAATGCTGTCTCAAAAAATGAATGTGATTTATTGTCAACCAGAATGTCAGCCAGGTCATCACTAGTCACCACAGCCACAAAGTCAGAAGGCTGTTCGACCAATTAGTTCAGGGAGTTTGATGACCGGCTTGCAGAGTTAGACGAGACACGCAATTCTTTTATCTACTAATCCGTCAATGATTTGGTTATTTGTTAGATACAGTAAAACCAACAGTAAAAATGCAAAGTGTTAACTGGATGTTTCATTCAAACGTATCATGATGTCTGCCCTTGAATCATAGCTATAACAGGGTTATTCCCATATCTGCATTGTTTTTTCAATCACATGTAGACAAACAAATTGACTTCTTGATTTTTTTTATTTATTACAATCCACAAGTAATACGTACAGTTTCACAGAAATGTTCACAAATTGGCATTTTTTGGCTGATTTAACATGAAAACGTCAACCCTGTTACTTTATTTTGGCACCGAGGCACTTATTATAATCAGTTATTTATGTAACTTAATATAGCCTTGCAGTCCGCCTACAAAGGCATAGTCTTCAAGCTATGGCAAAACATTTCATCGTAATAATAATACTTGATTGGACTTAAAATGCACTTTTCTAGACACCCAAAGCTCTTTACAGTGTAAGGGGAAACTCACCACCCTCAACCCACTCTATACAGGGGAAACTCACCACCCTCACCCCACTCTATACAGGGGAAACTCACCACCCTCAACCCACTCTATACAGGGGAAACTCACCACCCTCAACCCACTCTATACAGGGGAAACTCACCACCCTCAGCCCACTTTATACAGGGGAAACTCACCACCCTCAACCCACTCTATACAGGAGAAACTCACCACCCTCACCCCACTCTATACAGGGGAAACTCACCACCCTCAACCCACTCTATACAGGGGAAACTCACCACCCTCACCCCACTCTATACAGGGGAAACTCACCACCCTCAACCCACTCTATACAGGGGAAACTCACCACCCTCAGCCCACTCTATACAGGGGAAACTCACCACCCTCAACCCACTCTATACAGGGGAAACTAACCACCCTCAACCCACTCTATACAGGGGAAACTCATCACCCTCACCCCACTCTATACAGGGGAAACTCACCACCCTAACCCCACTCTATACAGGGGAAACTCACCACCCTCACCCCACTCTATACAGGGGAAACTCACCACCCTCAACCCACTCTATACAGGGGAAACTCACCACCCTCAACCCACTCTATACAGGGGAAACTCACCACCCTCAACCCACTCTACACAGGGGAAACTCACCACCCTCACCCCACTCTATACAGGGGAAACTCACCACCCTCAACCCACTCTATACAGGGGAAACTCACCACCCTCGCCCCACTCTATACAGGGGAAACTCACCACCCTCACCCCACACTATACAGGGGAAACTCACCACCCCCACCCCACTCTATACAGGGGAAACTCACCACCCTCAACCCACTCTATACAGGGGAAACTCACCACCCTCACCCCACTCTATACAGGGGAAACTCACCACCCTCAACCCACTCTATACAGGGGAAACTCACCACCCTCACCCCACTCTATACTGGGGAAACTCACCACCCTCACCCCACTCTATACAGGGGAAACTCACCACCCTCAACCCACTCTATACAGGGGAAACTCACCACCCTCACCCCACTCTATACAGGGGAAACTCACCACCCTCACCCCACTCTATACAGGGGAAACTCACCACCATCACCCCACTCTATACAGGGGAAACTCACCACCATCACCCCACTCTATACAGGGGAAACTCACCACCATCACCCCACTCTATACAGGGGAAACTCACCACCCTCACCCCACTCTATACTGGGGAAACTCACCACCCTCAACCCACTCTATACAGGGGAAACTCACCACCCTCAACCCACTCTATACAGGGGAAACTCACCACCATCACCCCACTCTATACAGGGGAAACTCACCACCATCGCCCCACTCTATACAGGGGAAACTCACCACCCTCACCCCACTCTATACTGGGGAAACTCACCACCCTCACCCCACTCTATACAGGGGAAACTCACCACCCTCAACCCACTCTATACAGGGGAAACTCACCACCCTCACCCCACTCTATACAGGGGAAACTCACCACCCTCAACCCACTCTATACAGGGGAAACTCACCACCCTCAACCCACTCTACACAGGGGAAACTCACCACCCTCACCCCACTCTATACAGGGGAAACTCACCACCCTCAACCCACTCTATACAGGGGAAACTCACCACCCTCACCCCACTCTATACAGGGGAAACTCACCACCCTCACCCCACTCTATACAGGGGAAACTAACCACCCTCAACCCACTCTATACAGGGGAAACTCACCACCCTCACCCCACTCTATACAGGGGAAACTCACCACCCTCAACCCACTCTATACAGGGGAAACTCACCACCCTCAACCCACTCTATACAGGGGAAACTCACCACCCTCACCCCACTCTATACAGGGGAAACTAACCACCCTCAACCCACTCTATACAGGGGAAACTCATCACCCTCACCCCACTCTATACAGGGGAAACTCACCACCCTAACCCCACTCTATACAGGGGAAACTCACCACCCTCACCCCACTCTATACAGGGGAAACTCACCACCCTCAACCCACTCTATACAGGGGAAACTCACCACCCTCAACCCACTCTATACAGGGGAAACTCACCACCCTCAACCCACTCTACACATGGGAAACTCACCACCCTCACCCCACTCTATACAGGGGAAACACACCACCCTCAACCCACTCTATACAGGGGAAACTCACCACCCTCGCCCCACTCTATACAGGGGAAACTCACCACCCTCACCCCACACTATACAGGGGAAACTCACCACCCCCACCCCACTCTATACAGGGGAAACTCACCACCCTCAACCCACTCTATACAGGGGAAACTCACCACCCTCACCCCACTCTATACAGGGGAAACTCACCACCCTCAACCCACTCTATACAGGGGAAACTCACCACCCTCAACCCACTCTATACAGGGGAAACTCACCACCCTCAGCCCACTTTATACAGGGGAAACTCACCACCCTCAACCCACTCTATACAGGAGAAACTCACCACCCTCACCCCACTCTATACAGGGGAAACTCACCACCCTCAACCCACTCTACACAGGGGAAACTCACCACCCTCACCCCACTCTATACAGGGGAAACTCACCACCCTCAACCCACTCTATACAGGGGAAACTCACCACCCTCGCCCCACTCTATACAGGGGAAACTCACCACCCTCACCCCACACTATACAGGGGAAACTCACCACCCCCACCCCACTCTATACAGGGGAAACTCACCACCCTCAACCCACTCTATACAGGGGAAACTCACCACCCTCACCCCACTCTATACAGGGGAAACTCACCACCCTCAACCCACTCTATACAGGGGAAACTCACCACCCTCACCCCACTCTATACTGGGGAAACTCACCACCCTCACCCCACTCTATACAGGGGAAACTCACCACCCTCAACCCACTCTATACAGGGGAAACTCACCACCCTCACCCCACTCTATACAGGGGAAACTCACCACCCTCACCCCACTCTATACAGGGGAAACTCACCACCATCACCCCACTCTATACAGGGGAAACTCACCACCATCACCCCACTCTATACAGGGGAAACTCACCACCATCACCCCACTCTATACAGGGGAAACTCACCACCCTCACCCCACTCTATACTGGGGAAACTCACCACCCTCAACCCACTCTATACAGGGGAAACTCACCACCCTCAACCCACTCTATACAGGGGAAACTCACCACCATCACCCCACTCTATACAGGGGAAACTCACCACCATCGCCCCACTCTATACAGGGGAAACTCACCACCCTCACCCCACTCTATACTGGGGAAACTCACCACCCTCACCCCACTCTATACAGGGGAAACTCACCACCCTCAACCCACTCTATACAGGGGAAACTCACCACCCTCACCCCACTCTATACAGGGGAAACTCACCACCCTCAACCCACTCTATACAGGGGAAACTCACCACCCTCAACCCACTCTACACAGGGGAAACTCACCACCCTCACCCCACTCTATACAGGGGAAACTCACCACCCTCAACCCACTCTATACAGGGGAAACTCACCACCCTCACCCCACTCTATACAGGGGAAACTCACCACCCTCACCCCACTCTATACAGGGGAAACTAACCACCCTCAACCCACTCTATACAGGGGAAACTCACCACCCTCACCCCACTCTATACAGGGGAAACTCACCACCCTCAACCCACTCTATACAGGGGAAACTCACCACCCTCAACCCACTCTATACAGGGGAAACTCACCACCCTCACCCCACTCTATACAGGGGAAACTAACCACCCTCAACCCACTCTATACAGGGGAAACTCATCACCCTCACCCCACTCTATACAGGGGAAACTCACCACCCTAACCCCACTCTATACAGGGGAAACTCACCACCCTCACCCCACTCTATACAGGGGAAACTCACCACCCTCAACCCACTCTATACAGGGGAAACTCACCACCCTCAACCCACTCTATACAGGGGAAACTCACCACCCTCAACCCACTCTACACAGGGGAAACTCACCACCCTCACCCCACTCTATACAGGGGAAACACACCACCCTCAACCCACTCTATACAGGGGAAACTCACCACCCTCGCCCCACTCTATACAGGGGAAACTCACCACCCTCACCCCACACTATACAGGGGAAACTCACCACCCCCACCCCACTCTATACAGGGGAAACTCACCACCCTCAACCCACTCTATACAGGGGAAACTCACCACCCTCACCCCACTCTATACAGGGGAAACTCACCACCCTCAACCCACTCTATACAGGGGAAACTCACCACCCTCAACCCACTCTATACAGGGGAAACTCACCACCCTCAGCCCACTTTATACAGGGGAAACTCACCACCCTCAACCCACTCTATACAGGAGAAACTCACCACCCTCACCCCACTCTATACAGGGGAAACTCACCACCCTCAACCCACTCTATACAGGGGAAACTCACCACCCTCACCCCACTCTATACTGGGGAAACTCACCACCCTCACCCCACTCTATACAGGGGAAACTCACCACCCTCAACCCACTCTATACAGGGGAAACTCACCACCCTCACCCCACTCTATACAGGGGAAACTCACCACCCTCACCCCACTCTATACAGGGGAAACTCACCACCATCACCCCACTCTATACAGGGGAAACTCACCACCATCACCCCACTCTATACAGGGGAAACTCACCACCATCACCCCACTCTATACAGGGGAAACTCACCACCCTCACCCCACTCTATACTGGGGAAACTCACCACCCTCAACCCACTCTATACAGGGGAAACTCACCACCCTCAACCCACTCTATACAGGGGAAACTCACCACCATCACCCCACTCTATACAGGGGAAACTCACCACCATCGCCCCACTCTATACAGGGGAAACTCACCACCCTCACCCCACTCTATACTGGGGAAACTCACCACCCTCACCCCACTCTATACAGGGGAAACTCACCACCCTCAACCCACTCTATACAGGGGAAACTCACCACCCTCACCCCACTCTATACAGGGGAAACTCACCACCCTCAACCCACTCTATACAGGGGAAACTCACCACCCTCAACCCACTCTACACAGGGGAAACTCACCACCCTCACCCCACTCTATACAGGGGAAACTCACCACCCTCAACCCACTCTATACAGGGGAAACTCACCACCCTCACCCCACTCTATACAGGGGAAACTCACCACCCTCACCCCACTCTATACAGGGGAAACTAACCACCCTCAACCCACTCTATACAGGGGAAACTCACCACCCTCACCCCACTCTATACAGGGGAAACTCACCACCCTCAACCCACTCTATACAGGGGAAACTCACCACCCTCAACCCACTCTATACAGGGGAAACTCACCACCCTCACCCCACTCTATACAGGGGAAACTAACCACCCTCAACCCACTCTATACAGGGGAAACTCATCACCCTCACCCCACTCTATACAGGGGAAACTCACCACCCTAACCCCACTCTATACAGGGGAAACTCACCACCCTCACCCCACTCTATACAGGGGAAACTCACCACCCTCAACCCACTCTATACAGGGGAAACTCACCACCCTCAACCCACTCTATACAGGGGAAACTCACCACCCTCAACCCACTCTACACAGGGGAAACTCACCACCCTCACCCCACTCTATACAGGGGAAACACACCACCCTCAACCCACTCTATACAGGGGAAACTCACCACCCTCGCCCCACTCTATACAGGGGAAACTCACCACCCTCACCCCACACTATACAGGGGAAACTCACCACCCCCACCCCACTCTATACAGGGGAAACTCACCACCCTCAACCCACTCTATACAGGGGAAACTCACCACCCTCACCCCACTCTATACAGGGGAAACTCACCACCCTCAACCCACTCTATACAGGGGAAACTCACCACCCTCAACCCACTCTATACAGGGGAAACTCACCACCCTCAGCCCACTTTATACAGGGGAAACTCACCACCCTCAACCCACTCTATACAGGAGAAACTCACCACCCTCACCCCACTCTATACAGGGGAAACTCACCACCCTCAACCCACTCTATACAGGGGAAACTCACCACCCTCACCCCACTCTATACAGGGGAAACTCACCACCCTCAACCCACTCTATACAGGGGAAACTCACCACCCTCAGCCCACTCTATACAGGGGAAACTCACCACCCTCACCCCACTCTATACAGGGGAAACTCAACATCCTCAACCCACTCTATACAGGGGAAACTCACCACCCTCACCCCACTCTATACAGGGGAAACTCACCACCCTCACCCCACTCTATACAGGGGAAACTCACCACCATCACCCCACTCTATACAGGGGAAACTCACCACCATCACCCCACTCTATACAGGGGAAACTCACCACCATCACCCCACTCTATACAGGGGAAACTCACCACCCTCACCCCACTCTATACTGGGGAAACTCACCACCCTCAACCCACTCTATACAGGGGAAACTCACCACCCTCAACCCACTCTATACAGGGGAAACTCACCACCCTCACCCCACTCTATACAGGGGAAACTCACCACCCTCAACCCACTCTATACAGGGGAAACTCACCACCCTCACCCCACTCTATACTGGGGAAACTCACCACCCTCACCCCACTCTATACAGGGGAAACTCACCACCCTCAACCCACTCTATACAGGGGAAACTCACCACCCTCACCCCACTCTATACAGGGGAAACTCACCACCCTCACCCCACTCTATACAGGGGAAACTCACCACCATCACCCCACTCTATACAGGGGAAACTCACCACCATCACCCCACTCTATACAGGGGAAACTCACCACCATCACCCCACTCTATACAGGGGAAACTCACCACCCTCACCCCACTCTATACTGGGGAAACTCACCACCCTCAACCCACTCTATACAGGGGAAACTCACCACCCTCAACCCACTCTATACAGGGGAAACTCACCACCATCACCCCACTCTATACAGGGGAAACTCACCACCATCGCCCCACTCTATACAGGGGAAACTCACCACCCTCACCCCACTCTATACTGGGGAAACTCACCACCCTCACCCCACTCTATACAGGGGAAACTCACCACCCTCAACCCACTCTATACAGGGGAAACTCACCACCCTCACCCCACTCTATACAGGGGAAACTCACCACCCTCAACCCACTCTATACAGGGGAAACTCACCACCCTCAACCCACTCTACACAGGGGAAACTCACCACCCTCACCCCACTCTATACAGGGGAAACTCACCACCCTCAACCCACTCTATACAGGGGAAACTCACCACCCTCACCCCACTCTATACAGGGGAAACTCACCACCCTCACCCCACTCTATACAGGGGAAACTAACCACCCTCAACCCACTCTATACAGGGGAAACTCACCACCCTCACCCCACTCTATACAGGGGAAACTCACCACCCTCAACCCACTCTATACAGGGGAAACTCACCACCCTCAACCCACTCTATACAGGGGAAACTCACCACCCTCACCCCACTCTATACAGGGGAAACTAACCACCCTCAACCCACTCTATACAGGGGAAACTCATCACCCTCACCCCACTCTATACAGGGGAAACTCACCACCCTAACCCCACTCTATACAGGGGAAACTCACCACCCTCACCCCACTCTATACAGGGGAAACTCACCACCCTCAACCCACTCTATACAGGGGAAACTCACCACCCTCAACCCACTCTATACAGGGGAAACTCACCACCCTCAACCCACTCTACACAGGGGAAACTCACCACCCTCACCCCACTCTATACAGGGGAAACACACCACCCTCAACCCACTCTATACAGGGGAAACTCACCACCCTCGCCCCACTCTATACAGGGGAAACTCACCACCCTCACCCCACACTATACAGGGGAAACTCACCACCCCCACCCCACTCTATACAGGGGAAACTCACCACCCTCAACCCACTCTATACAGGGGAAACTCACCACCCTCACCCCACTCTATACAGGGGAAACTCACCACCCTCAACCCACTCTATACAGGGGAAACTCACCACCCTCAACCCACTCTATACAGGGGAAACTCACCACCCTCAGCCCACTTTATACAGGGGAAACTCACCACCCTCAACCCACTCTATACAGGAGAAACTCACCACCCTCACCCCACTCTATACAGGGGAAACTCACCACCCTCAACCCACTCTATACAGGGGAAACTCACCACCCTCACCCCACTCTATACTGGGGAAACTCACCACCCTCACCCCACTCTATACAGGGGAAACTCACCACCCTCAACCCACTCTATACAGGGGAAACTCACCACCCTCACCCCACTCTATACAGGGGAAACTCACCACCCTCACCCCACTCTATACAGGGGAAACTCACCACCATCACCCCACTCTATACAGGGGAAACTCACCACCATCACCCCACTCTATACAGGGGAAACTCACCACCATCACCCCACTCTATACAGGGGAAACTCACCACCCTCACCCCACTCTATACTGGGGAAACTCACCACCCTCAACCCACTCTATACAGGGGAAACTCACCACCCTCAACCCACTCTATACAGGGGAAACTCACCACCATCACCCCACTCTATACAGGGGAAACTCACCACCATCGCCCCACTCTATACAGGGGAAACTCACCACCCTCACCCCACTCTATACTGGGGAAACTCACCACCCTCACCCCACTCTATACAGGGGAAACTCACCACCCTCAACCCACTCTATACAGGGGAAACTCACCACCCTCACCCCACTCTATACAGGGGAAACTCACCACCCTCAACCCACTCTATACAGGGGAAACTCACCACCCTCAACCCACTCTACACAGGGGAAACTCACCACCCTCACCCCACTCTATACAGGGGAAACTCACCACCCTCAACCCACTCTATACAGGGGAAACTCACCACCCTCACCCCACTCTATACAGGGGAAACTCACCACCCTCACCCCACTCTATACAGGGGAAACTAACCACCCTCAACCCACTCTATACAGGGGAAACTCACCACCCTCACCCCACTCTATACAGGGGAAACTCACCACCCTCAACCCACTCTATACAGGGGAAACTCACCACCCTCAACCCACTCTATACAGGGGAAACTCACCACCCTCACCCCACTCTATACAGGGGAAACTAACCACCCTCAACCCACTCTATACAGGGGAAACTCATCACCCTCACCCCACTCTATACAGGGGAAACTCACCACCCTAACCCCACTCTATACAGGGGAAACTCACCACCCTCACCCCACTCTATACAGGGGAAACTCACCACCCTCAACCCACTCTATACAGGGGAAACTCACCACCCTCAACCCACTCTATACAGGGGAAACTCACCACCCTCAACCCACTCTACACAGGGGAAACTCACCACCCTCACCCCACTCTATACAGGGGAAACACACCACCCTCAACCCACTCTATACAGGGGAAACTCACCACCCTCGCCCCACTCTATACAGGGGAAACTCACCACCCTCACCCCACACTATACAGGGGAAACTCACCACCCCCACCCCACTCTATACAGGGGAAACTCACCACCCTCAACCCACTCTATACAGGGGAAACTCACCACCCTCACCCCACTCTATACAGGGGAAACTCACCACCCTCAACCCACTCTATACAGGGGAAACTCACCACCCTCAACCCACTCTATACAGGGGAAACTCACCACCCTCAGCCCACTTTATACAGGGGAAACTCACCACCCTCAACCCACTCTATACAGGAGAAACTCACCACCCTCACCCCACTCTATACAGGGGAAACTCACCACCCTCAACCCACTCTATACAGGGGAAACTCACCACCCTCACCCCACTCTATACAGGGGAAACTCACCACCCTCAACCCACTCTATACAGGGGAAACTCACCACCCTCAGCCCACTCTATACAGGGGAAACTCACCACCCTCACCCCACTCTATACAGGGGAAACTCAACATCCTCAACCCACTCTATACAGGGGAAACTCACCACCCTCACCCCACTCTATACAGGGGAAACTCACCACCCTCACCCCACTCTATACAGGGGAAACTCACCACCATCACCCCACTCTATACAGGGGAAACTCACCACCATCACCCCACTCTATACAGGGGAAACTCACCACCATCACCCCACTCTATACAGGGGAAACTCACCACCCTCACCCCACTCTATACTGGGGAAACTCACCACCCTCAACCCACTCTATACAGGGGAAACTCACCACCCTCAACCCACTCTATACAGGGGAAACTCACCACCATCACCCCACTCTATACAGGGGAAACTCACCACCATCACCCCACTCTATACAGGGGAAACTCACCACCCTCACCCCACTCTATACTGGGGAAACTCACCACCCTCACCCCACTCTATACAGGGGAAACTCACCACCCTCAACCCACTCTATACAGGGGAAACTCACCACCCTCACCCCACTCTATACAGGGGAAACTCACCACCCTCAACCCACTCTATACAGGGGAAACTCACCACCCTCACCCCACTCTATACAGGGGAAACTCACCACCCTCACCCCACTCTATACAGGGGAAACTCACCACCCTCAACCCACTCTATACAGGGGAAACTCACCACCCTCACCCCACTCTATACAGGGGAAACTCACCACCCTCAGCCCACTCTATACATAGGAAACCTATAGCCTCACCATTCACTTACATACTCTTACATACTCTTTATTTGTGTTTATTGTATTTTCCCATCCACCTCCTCTTTGTTTTACATTTGACATTTTTTCAGATTCTGTATTTTATTACCATTTTATTAGTCAATCAGTTTCCTACACAGTATCACATGATATAAATACTGTTTGATATACACATGCAGTGAAAACAGAACAAATATAAGCAACACCAGTTGGGACACAAGTTTAAATTCTTAAAAGTTATTAAGGAACATTCCATTGTTAGTTAGTACTTCAACACTATTGCAATTAAACGAATGTCATGAAAGTGTATGGTATAAGTGACAGTGATTAGTTCTTTAAATTCTTGTTAATTTCAGCAGCATATTTCTCTGTGGCTTTTGTTTGTCAGTCTTTTTGCCCACAACTTGAAAGGGAACACCATTGAATGGGAGACTTTTCCTCTCCACGCTGACTTGTTTTCCTGCCAAAGCCTGAGCATCTGTTGAAGGTCAACAATATGATATAGCACTATTAGAATGAAAGGCTTGTAGGGACACTAACAATGTTTCTCTACCAAATAGAATAACTCTCCTGTGCTTGGAATGGAATCCCTTATCCTAGATAGCTAGATCATTTTAGATAAGAGTAGCAAAAGTTAGCTACTAGTTATCTAAAAAATTAAAAACAACTTACCATTTTGTCCAAACCTTTTCTCCTTTCTCAATGTTATGAATTTTTGTGACATTGACAGTTCTTGTTACCGAACGTATCTAGATATTTGGTCCTCAAACTTGAACTCGAGATACACTATTTTGAAAATGAGGCGCTTCCCGCAAACCAGAATATGCTCATCACATTCCCTCATCTGATTGGTCGAGTGGGTGGGCCTTCTGACTTTGCAGCTGTGGTAACTAGTGATGACCCCATCAATCAGGGCTCTTTTGTTCAACTTCTGTTCACAACATCACTAAAACCAACCATGATAACTGACAGAGCAGATATTGTGCTCTGGAGTGTGTGAATGTATGTTTGTGTGTGTGGAGGGGGACATGGTTCCCTCCGTTCCTTGTCCACACCGATCCACTCCCCTCCTCCCCTATTCCCTTGCTCCTTCCATCCCTCCCGCTATCCCTCACTCCCTCTCTCCTCAGTATAATGAGCTGTAGTCTAGCTGGGTTTTCATCCTGCAATTGGAAGCATTCAGACGCTACAAATCTCTTACCTCCCCAGCTCCACTCTAGGTATCAAAGCAAACAAACTCGCGCACACACACACCCACACACCCACACCCACACACACACACACACACACACAGCTCTCAATATATATATCAAAGTAAATAAACAACATTAATCCCCTCTGCGTCTCCCTTGTACTCTCCCCCATCTTTCAATCCCACCTTTATTAGCATAGAAATAGTGTGTGTGTGTGTGTGTGTGTGTGTGTGTGTGTGTGTGTGTGTGTGTGTGTGTGTGTGTGTGTGTGTGTGTGTGTGTGTGTGTGTGTGTGTGTGTGTGTGTGTGTGTGTGTGTGTGTTATTAAAACCCTTTCACAGAAGCTTGGCTGAGTCAATTACCATACCCATACAGAGGACGTCCCAGTGCACACCAAACACACAGACACACACACATAGGTCCCATTACACCAAACCCCTGGAGCTAGGGGTGAAGGGTCAGAAGTTACAAAGGAGCTACTGACAAGTCTCCAGAACTTTCTATACCGCATATTCTCCGGTGGGGTGGAACTGAAACGTATGATTCACAAACGTGTACAGGTACAAAGATCTGATGTTTCTGCATACTGAATGCGACAAAACTATTTTTAAGTCTAATGACATCATAATGCAGACAGTAAACCAAACAGAACAGGGCCCCAGGAGCATGCTAAATGGGCCACCAACTGGAATGCGTGGTATTGCAGCGTTCGTTCACGTTACATTTCACATTCCTGCAGGCACATTGCCTGGTGGCGTTTATTAATGTTTACATACTGTACCGTTTATTTTTTTTAAATGTCACCAGAAGTATTTGTGTTGAGGATACAGTATTCCAGGCTATTCCGACTATGCCATATCCTGCGTCTTGTATGAAGCATGTTCAGACATTAAGTTTAACTGGCAATGGATGAATTGGTTAATATCTTCTCAATGGACTGACTGTTACGCTGTTTAAACAGAATGTATACCAGAAGGCTCCCGAACCTCTCTCAATCACACCTCTGTTACCATCTGTGCTGCTGAGACTGACCTGTGTGTTTGTGAGGGTGTGTGTGTATGTGCAACAAGATCTCACAAAAGTATGACATTTACTTCAGAATCTGACACGTGTACAGTGAGGGGAAAAAGTATTTGATCCCCTGCTGATTTTGTACGTTTGCCCACTGACAAAGAAATTATCCGTCTATAATTTTAATGGTAGGTTTATTTGAACAGTGAGAGACAGAATAACAACAAAAAAATCCAGAAAAACGTATGTCAAATATTTTATAAATTGATTTGCATTTTAATGAGGGAAATAAGTATTTGACCCCCTCTCAATCAGAAAGATTTCTGGCTCCCAGGTGCCTTTTATACAGGTAACGAGCTGAGATTAGGAGCACACTCTTAAAGGGAGTGCTCCTAATCTCAGTTTGTTACCTGTATAAAAGAAACCTGTCCACAGAAGCAATCTATCAATCAGATTCCAAACTCTCCACCATGGCCAAGACCAAAGAGCTCTCCAAGGATGTCAGGGACAAGATTGTAGACCTACACAAGGCTGGAATGGGCTACAAGACCATTGCCAAGCAGCTTGGTGAGAAGGTGACAACAGTTGGTGCGATTATTCACAAATGGAAGAAACACAAAATAACTGTCAATCTCCCTCAGCCTGGGGCTCCATCCAAGATCTCACCTCGTGGAGTTGCAATGATCATGAAAAAGGTGAGGAATCAGCCCAGATCTACATGGGAGGATCTTGTCAATGATCCCAAGGCAGCTGAGACCATAGTCACCAAGAAAACAATTGGTAACACATTACGCCGTGAAGGACTGAAATCCTGCAGCGCCTGCAAGGTCCCCCTGCTCAAGAAAGCACATACATGCTCGTCTGAAGTTTGCTAATGAACATCTGAATGATTCAGAGGACAACTGGGTGAAAGTGTTGTGGTCAGATGAGACCAAAATGGAGCTCTTTGGCATCAACTCAACTCGCCGTGTTTGGAGGAGGAGGAATGCTGCCTATAAACACCATCCCCACCGTCAAACATGGAGGTGGAAACATTATGCTTTGGGGGTGTTTTTCTGCTAAGGGGACAGGACAACTTCACCGCATCAAAGGGACGATGGACGGGGCCATGTACCGTCAAATCTTGGGTGAGAACCTCCTTCCCTCAGCCAGGGCATTGAAAATGGGTCGTGGATGGGTATTCCAGCATGACAATGACCCAAAACACTTGGCCAAGGCAACAAAGGAGTGGCTCAAGAAGAAGCACAATAAGGTCCTGGAGTGGCCTAGCCAGTCTCCAGACCTTAATCCCATAGAAAATCTGTGGAGGGAGCTGAAGGTTTGAGTTGCCAAACGTCAGCCTCGAAACCTGAATGACTTGGAGAAGATCTGCAAAGAGGAGTGGGACAAAATCCCTCCTGAGATGTGTGCAAACCTGGTGGCCAACTACAAGAAACGTCTGACCTCTGATTGCCAACAAGGGTTTTGCCACCAAGTACTAAGTCATGTTTTGCAGAGGGGTCAAATACGTATTTCCCTCATTAAAATGTAAGTCAATTTATAACATTTTTTACATGCGTTTTTCTGGATTTTTGTTGTTGTTATTTTGTCTCTCACTGTTCAAATAAACCTACCATTAAAATTATAGACTGATAATTTCTTTGTCAGTGGGCAAACGTACAAAATCAGCAGGGGATGAAATACTTTTTTCCCTCACTGTACAAAGGAGGATAAATATTGATTTTTAACGGGGATAAACTTTGATTTTTTTACAGTTCCTTTTAGGCATTAATTCTGAACGGTTAAGGTAAGGGTTAAGGATAGGCTTAAAACATAAATATGTGTCCTAGCACAGGGATTTAACCCAAGAGACTTGGAACCGGTGCGAGCGGCATACTGGGATTGAAACCCGCGATCCTTGGAACCGGAGCGCGCGGCTTACATCCATCCGTCATCCCCGTCCACAACGCCCTAGCAAGCCGCGAGCCTACTTGATTGTAACAGGGCTCACCGTTGCCCCTAGTGGTCGGTATTGAAGCCGATTGCCGACGCCCTGGGAACCTGGACGGAGGTCGAATATCGCCTTCGATTTGGTGTTACTTGGCTGATGTGAGCGAGTGAGAGTTTGTGTGTGTGTTTGTGTTTGTCCATGAATTTGCACTCAGACCACAGACAGGCCCACAAAGCAGCCCTTCATACCAACACAGAACACACACACACCATCATGTTCTGAAAGACCACCCCGCGATCCTGAAACCGAGCATTAGCCTACATCAACAAATCAGACCCACAACAGCGAGAGGACACACACATCGACTGTCAGTTGAGGGATTGTGTATGTGAGGGAAGGAATGAGGTTTAGGTGGGTACCCTGGTCCTACATATACAACAATGCCTTCCCACATGGACAGAATGACAGACAGACAAACATTCAAACAAAAGACACATGTTAATTTGTGGCTGACATGACCCAGTACACAAACACACCCTCCCCCCACTAAGCTAAATGAACTACGTTTCCTTCGGCTTGTTCTTTCAACTCTGTCAGTGTTCTCTTTCCCTCTCTGTCCACCCTTTCGATGTTCTCTCTCTCTCTCCAGCATTACCTCTCTACCCTGCAAAGGAAAAGAAAACCAAGCAAAACGAATACGCTCCTGCTGACTAATAACCCTTGTTAGAGAGTTTTATGTCCAAGAGAGAGAGAGAGAGAGCGAGAGCGAGAGTAGGAGACAGAAAAGCGAGAGTAGGACAGGGGGAGAGGGCGAGAGAGAGAGAGAGAGAGAGAGAGAGAGAGAGAGAGAGAGAGAGAGAGAGAGAGAGAGAGAGAGAGAGAGAGAGAGAGAGAGAGTAGAAGACAGAAAAGCGAGAGTAGGACAGGGGGAGAGGGCGAGAGAGAGAGAGAGAGAGAGAGAGAGAGAGAGAGAGAGAGAGAGAGAGAGCGAGAGCGAGAGTAGGAGACAGAAAAGCGAGAGTAGGACAGGGGGAGAGGGCGAGAGAGAGAGAGAGAGAGAGAGAGAGCGAGAGCGAGAGTAGGAGACAGAAAAGCGAGAGTAGGACGAGAGGGCGAGAGAGAGAGAGAGAGAGAGAGAGAGAGAGAGAGAGAGAGAGAGAGAGAGAGCGAGAGCGAGAGTAGGAGACAGAAAAGCGAGAGTAGGACAGGGGGAGAGGGCGAGAGAGAGAGAGAGAGAGAGAGAGCGAGAGCGAGAGCGAGAGTAGAGACAGAAAAGCGAGAGTAGGACAGAGAGGGCGAGAGAGAGAGAGAGAGAGAGAGAGAGAGAGAGAGAGAGAGAGAGAGAGAGCGAGGGCGAGAGTAGGAGACAGAAAAGCGAGAGTAGGACAGGGGGAGAGGGCGAGAGAGAGAGAGAGAGAGAGAGAGAGAGAGAGCGAGAGCGAGAGTAGGAGACAGAAAAGCGAGAGTAGGACAGGGGGAGAGGGCGAGAGAGAGAGAGAGAGAGGGCGAGAGAGAGAGAGAGAGAGAGCGAGAGCGAGAGTAGGAGACAGAAAAGCGAGAGTAGGACAGGGGGAGAGGGCGAGAGAGAGCGAGAGAGAGAGACAGAGAGAGAGAGAGAGAGAGAGAGAGAGAGAGAGAGAGAGAGAGAGAGAGACAGAAAAGTGAGAGTAGGACAGGGGAGAGGGCGAGAGAGAGAGAGAGAGAGAGAGCGAGAGAGAGAGAGCGAGAGAAGGAGACAGAAAAGCGAGAGTAGGACAGGGGAAGAGGGCGAGAGGGGGGAGGAGGACATCTTGCCAACAGGTAATATACCCCGTTCAGCCTGTAAACCAGTTACACAGACACACACACACAAACCAGCACACACACCAGAAAATCAGCCAAGAGAACAATAAAGGCAACTTGGTGCCCAGTGTCTGAGATGAGGACCTCGTTGTTCTAAATTAGCTGAGGTTGGGGAGGCTGCCAAAACGCCCGAACAAAAAGAAAACAGCGAAGCTAGAGCAGGATTTTTTTCAGATCGGAATGATGAATGTGGGTGTGTGTGTGTGCGTGTGTGCTTGTACGTGTGTGTGAAAGCAGATACTGTAGATAGACCCACACAAGAAGTGTATACTAAATCACAGCACAGCCTTTCACTCCGTATTACCTCGGCTTATAGCCCACTCCCACAGCCACTTTGCGTTTGACTTTGAGTTTATTTTATTTTTACAAGGGACAGTGCACATTAATCAACGTTTCAGTAAAAGTGCCGGTTTTAGCCAGCCGGCTAATTTTCAACCGCAGTCCCTGGCAGGTTATTAAAAACAATTACAATATAGACAATAGCAACATAGGACAAGCAAGACATGGCATACAGACAGAGCAACATAGGACAAGCAAGACGTAGCATACAGACAGAGCAACATAGAACAAAAAGCAGCAAGACAAAATTCATAAAAGCAATAAAGTGTTTCCACACCTCACAAGCTACAGACAACAGACACTCTAATAACAACACCTTTGAGTACTTGGTTACCCTCATTCTCTCCACACTCTTTCCCCAATCATCTCTTCCTTTCTCGGTCCTCAGCCTTAGCCCGTTAATGATGAGTGTATTAGACAGAGGTGATAAATGTATGAGATAATTCCATCTGAAGCTTTTGTCTCAGTTCATCTCGCTGTCTGATGCAGAGTCCACTCATATCTGTGTGTCTGACTGAACAACCAGGCATGCCAGTGACAACGCTTTGCAACAGTGTGTGTGTGTGTGTGTGTGGGGGGGGGGGTTGTGTGTGTTATCACTGCTGTATGTCCAACATGCCTCAGGACACTGACTAGCCGACACACAGACTCTTTGGAGAGAAACATTTGTTTATAAATAGGCCAGTCGTAGCAGACAGAACAGTCTCTCCTCGTCCCCTCTGCTACAGTCATACAGACTTATTGTAGCTACACACAGCCTGTGACTGAAAGGGGACTCCATTCCCTACGTAGTACACTACTTTTGACCCAACAAGCTCTCACAGTCTGAATGCAGAATTAGACGTTCATCAGCGTTTCTCCAATCAAAACACCCAATCTTCTGATTCAGAGTCATGGGATTACGAGTTGCTCCAAATGTCAGAATTTAGAAGGTTAAGTGTTAAGGTTTTGGATAGGGTTAAAAGATTACCTTCTTGGAATGGTTTCGGAGCACCAACTTAATCACTTTGAAATCTGACATTTGAAACAACTGAAATTAGTTTGAGCAACAAGCCCGAAAGTCTAATTGTGATGTGAAACTGTGAGAGCTTGTTGGATGAAACAGGACAAGCTCACGCTTTGTATTTGTCTCTGTGTGTGTGTGTCAGGTAAATGGCCTGCTCTAGCTGGAGAGTCAGAGAATGGTCTTGAAGTCAAGACAGTGATGACCACAGAACACAGACAGACACACAGACAGACAGCACGCACGCACACACACTAATCTCTCCTATGTGCTAAACTCAGCCTCTCTGTCTCTATCTTTTGGAGATCTGCCATAAAAACACCCTTGGCCGACATTGCTATGACCCCTCCCTCTCTCCCGCCCCCTCCTTCCATTCTCTCTCTCTCTCTCTCTCTCTCTCTCTCTCTCTCTCTCTCTCTCTCTCTCTCTCTCTCTCTCTCTCTCTCTCTCTCTCTCTCTCTCTCCCCTCTCTAGTCTCCCCTCCCTTCTCTCTCTGCCTCTCTCTCCTACCTCCCCCTCTCCTCTCCTCCCTCGCCCCTCCTCCCCCCTCAGACTGGAAATAGGAAATTAGAGCTCGGAGTAAAGCAACAAGAGAGGAAGGAGGGAAGGGGAAGGAGGAGAGGATGGGAGAGGGGGGTGAGACAGGAAATGGAGCAAGTCTTACCCAGAATGCCGAGGGTTTATCGGCGTGTAATAAGTTCCAGATGGCTGCACACGGAAGGTGAGGCTGAACAACCCCCTCTCTCTCATGCTTTTCCTTCCTCTCTCTCTCTCCCCCTTTTTCATCTCTCTCCTCCATTTTCCCCTTTCTCCCTCACTCTCATTTAGTTTTTACTCTACCCTTACCTTACTGTCTGTCTCTTTCGCTTTCACATGAACACAAAGGCATCTTCCAAAGACAAACTCACGCACACAAACACACTAACCCTGTGGGGACACACAATTCAGTCCCTTTCAAAATCCTATTTTTCCCTAACCCCTAACCCTAACCTTAACCCTAAAACTAACCCAAGCTCCTAAACCTAACCCTAAACCTAATTCTAACCCTAACACCTACATGCCATTGCATGTTTAAAAAAGCACACACACACACACAGGTGCATTCTCAGCAGGTCTGAGATCAGTTTATTGGTGCAGAAGAGAAGGATCCGGTCTATAGCACCTGCTCTGAGCACACACACACACACACACACACACACACACACACACACACACACACACACACACACACACACACACACACACACACACACACACACACACACACACACACACAGTAGGCGAGGTTAGCTGAAGAGTTAGTGAGACACAGAGACCCAGTGTTCACTGTAAGATAATTAGCTACGTAAACACTCACTCCTGTACATCTACTTATTTCCACTGAGTATTGCATGTGTTTCTGTGTGTTTCTGTGTGTGTTTCTGTGTGTGTTTGTTTGTGTTTCTGTGTGTGTTTCTGTGTGTGTTTGTTTGTGTTTCTGTGTGTGTTTTTGTGTGTGTTTGTTTGTGTTTCTGTGTGTGTTTGTTTGTGTTTCTGTGTTTGTTTGTGTTTCTTTGTGTGTTTGTTTGTGTTTCTGTGTTTGTTTGTGTTTCTGTGTGTGTTTCTGTGTGTGTTTGTTTGTGTTTGTTTCTGTGTTTCTGTGTGTTTGTTTGTGTTTCTGTGTGTATTTCTGTGTGTGTTTGTTTGTGTGTTTCTGTGTGTTTGTTTGTGTTTCTGTGTGTGTTTGTTTGTGTTTCTGTGTGTGTTTGTTTCTGTGTTTCTGTGTGTTTGTTTGTGTTTCTGTGTGTGTGCTTTTTGCACTCTGTAACATACAACCTGTGTGAGCATGTGAAGGAACGAACCTCTCGTCTTCCCCTTCTCCTCCTCTTTCAGACTGCACCTCTCTAATTCCACAATGTAACGGTCTTGTGTCCTTAAATAACACACAAACTCACACACCCACACAACACACACATACACACAATTCAGTCCCATTCAAAATCCTATTTTCCCTAACCCCTAACCCTAAACCTAACCCGTAACCTAACCTGTACCCTAACCCTTAACCCTAACCAAAAAACCTTACCCCTTAAACTAACCCTAGTTCATAACCCTGACCCTTAACGTAATTCTAACCCTAACACTGATTCTAACCTTAACCCTAAACACCCTAGAAATAGTATTTGATCTTGTGGTAGGTTGGATAATAGAAGGATTCAAAATTCACCCACGGCTGAAAAACAGCAAAAGAACCTTGGCTAAACTGGAACACTAGCGGGAGCCCGTAGCGAATGAATGGAATCGAATTTTCGCTTTTCGAATCGAAAGCCTGTTTTGACTAGAGTGATGCTTAGAATTCCATTTTGCCTAAACGGCACAAATAAATGTATCCCTTTTAATTTGACCACTACAATCTGTTCGTCGGACGAAGCTGGGAAAAAAAACAACTTGTGTAGAAAGTAAACATCCGCATCTCGATGGTGTCAACTGTGCTTATGTCCTCGTAATGAGAAAGTAGGGGAAAAATGAAAACTACGGACTATTTCTGATCTAGTGAACGATGACAAGCGAGCTCGCTGCCCAGACTTACACAATTACAAAGAGGAGATTCTTATGACTAAAATGGAGTCCGACTTGAAAAAATCTAAATATCCACATTGTGAGATATTTGTCTAAATAAACCGGTGTGCCTCTCCACAGGAAAACAATGGGGGGAGCTCAGTGTTCCAAGGGCAAATAGTACTTTGGGGCTAGCATTTGATGACAACCGAGCTCGCTGCCCAGACTTACATAATTAGAAAGAGGAGATTCTTATGATTAAAATGGAGTCCAACTTGAAAAAATCCAAATGTACACATTGTGAGATATTTGGCAAAATAGACAGACGCCTATATTTCCCCTATCGGAATCAATAGGACAACCTCAGAGTTCCATGAGTCATGTTTTGTTTTTGTTCACACTTTAACTATAAACAATGTGAGCAGGTGTCATTGCCAACAATAGCGAAGCAGGCATTGTGACGTAAAGCAAAAAGCTGGGAATAGTTCGGAAGGCGAGTTGGTGCCGCCGTGCTCAATAGAACTAATATGAGCTGGCAGGTTGAAGAATGACCTAAAATAAGGCCTGTTTTTCATGATTACTTGAAAACGATGGCCAGCAGCTGGGAAATATGGTCATATTATGAAACTGGGTAACACGGCGGAAGCAATGAACTAGCTTTTATCAGAAAAAAAGCATTGTTAAAAATGTCATGTGTCCAGCCTACTTGTGGGGACTAACAAAATGTCCCAAATTGGTCAAATTTTGGTCGTTTACTATTCTTGTGGGGACTTCCGGTCCACACACAAACAGATATAGGAGCAAGGAGCAGTAAACAGAATAAATAATGCAGTGTTTGAAACTGGCCTTGGATAACGTGTCATCTGTAAATTGTTAATTTTTCTCACTTGATGAGTTTTATTTCTGTGAGGGAAATGTGCTAACTGTAAATCTCATTGCTGGCCTAATTCATTCCCATGTCCTCACAAACACTATGACATCAGGGTTACACTAACGTTATTCATACAGCTGGAACCCCCTCTGTAACTGATGGATGGCTCTCAGCTTACAGTGTGTGTGTGGTATGGGTTAGATGGATGGGGCCCCATGGTGGGGGGGGGCTACTTCACAAATGGGGGGAGAGGGAGACCAGTAAAGGGAGGGAGAGATGTAGATATGGGGAGGGAGATCAGGGGGTGAGAGAAGGGGGTAATAATAGCAGGGGGCGATATCGAGGCATTGTAAAAAAGAAGAGGAGGGAAGAGAGGAGAAAGAATAGAGATGTAATGGAGAGAATGCTGTGACTTTATATTGCTAACAGTTCCACGTCCTCTGGCGCATGAAGGAGAATGATGATGGACTGTGTGTGTGTGTGTGTGTGTGTGTGTGTGTGTGTGTGTGTGTGTGTGTGTGTGTGTGTGTGTGTGTGTGTGTGTGTGTGTGTGTGTGTGTGTGTGTGTGTGTGTGTGTGTGTGTGTGTGTGCGTGTAATGATGCAGTCTGGTGTGTTACAGTTGAGAGAACAGTGGGGGAAGGTCAACAAAACAGAGGTTATAAACAACATCAAAAACACTGCTATCATTTACCCCGCCATAGATCTCACACACACACACACACACACACACACACACACACACACACACACACACGCACGCACGCATACAGCTAGGCAGAGACCAGTGCTGTGATGAACAGTAGTGTGTGTCTGTTATACCTCCACGGTGATGTCTACTCAGTGAGATGGATGCTGCCACAGCAGACACCATCTCTCAATCTCACACACTCCGCGCTCAGTCAGCGTGAGCTGGCACCTAGCATTCCTGTCTATAGGACATTGACTTCAGATCCACACACACACACACACACACACACACACACACACACACACACACACACACACACACACACACACACACACACACACACACACACACACACACACACACACACGCACGATTATAACACAGGGACAAGGTACTTCTGAGTGATGATTGTTTACATATTACAGCATACCAATGAATAATTGGTGTTTTATATCACTTGCATTTCTAGATACTAGATACCTAGTTTACAAACAGGGCAAAACAGACCAAAAGGTCAAATGCTCAACCATTAAAGGTTTAAGACTTGCTGCTTCTCCAATCTGTGCACTATACATTTTAAATGAAGAGGGAATATAACCACACAGTTAAATTGGTACAGTATTTTCACTAAACAGAAACACACAGAAACACAAACAAACACACACAGAAACACAAACAAACACACACAGAAACACACACAGAAACACACAGAAACACACACAGAAACACAAACAAACACACACAGAAACACACAGAAAAACAAACAAACACACACAGAAACACACAGAAACACACAAACCCACACAGAAACACACAAACACAAACACACAAACAAAACACACAGAACAAACACACACACAGAAACACACACACACAGAAACACAAACAAACACAACACACACAACACACACACACAAACAAACACACACAGAAACACAAACAAACACACACAAACACACACAGAAACACACAAACAAACACACAAACAAACACACACAAAACACACACAGAAACACACAAACAAACACACACAGAAACACAAACAAACACACACAGAAACACAAACAAACACACACAGAAACACAAACAAACACACACAGAAACACACACACACAGAAACACACAACACACACAGAAACACAAACAAACACACACAGAAACACAAACAAACACACACAGACACACACACAACACACACACACACACAGAAACACACACAGAAACACACACAGAAACACAAACAAACACACACAGAAACACAAACAAACACACACAGAAACACACACAGAAACACACACAGAAACACACACAGAAACACACACAGAAACACAAACAAACACAAACAAACACACACAGAAACACACACAGAAACACAAACAAACACACACAGAAACACACACAGAAACACACAGAAACACACACAGAAACACACAGAAACACACACAGAAACACACAGAAACACACAGAAACACACAGAAACACACACAAACACAAACAAACACAAACAAACACACAAAAAAACACACACAGAAACACACACAGAAACACAAACAAACACACACAGAAACACACAGAAACACACACAGAAACACACAGAAACACACACAGAAACACACAGAAAGACACAGAAACACACAGAAACACAAACAAACAAACACAAACAAACACACAAAGAAACACATACAGAAACACACACAGAAACACACAGAAACACACAGAAACACACAGAAACACAAACAAACACAAACAAACACACACAGAAACACAAACAAACACACACAGAAACACAAACAAACACACACAGAAACACAAACAACACACACAGAAACACAAACAAACACACACAGAAACACAAAGAAACACACACAGAAACACACACAGAAACACACAAACAAACACACAAACAAACACACACAGAAACACACACAGAAACACACAAACAAACACACACAGAAACACACAAACAAACACACACAGAAACACAAACAAACACAAACAAACACACACAGAAACACAAACAAACACACACAGAAACACAAACACACACAGAAACACAAACAACACACACAGAAACACAAACAAACACACACAGAAACACAAACAAACACACACAGACACACACACAGAAACACACACAGAAACACACACAGAAACACACACAGAAACACACACAGAAACACAAACAAACACACACAGAAACACAAACAAACACACACAGAAACACACACAGAAACACACAAACAAACACACACAGAAACACACACAGAAACACAAACAAACACACACAGAAACACAAACAAACACACACAGAAACACAAACACACACAGAAACACAAACAACACACACAGAAACACAAACAAACACACACAGAAACACAAACAAACACACACAGACACACACACAGAAACACACACAGAAACACACACAGAAACACACACAGAAACACACACAGAAACACAAACAAACACACACAGAAACACAAACAAACACACACAGAAACACACACAGAAACACACACAGAAACACACACAGAAACACACACAGAAACACAAACAAACACAAACAAACACACACAGAAACACACACAGAAACACAAACAAACACACACAGAAACACACACAGAAACACACAGAAACACACACAGAAACACACAGAAACACACACAGAAACACACAGAAACACACAGAAACACACAGAAACACACAGAAACACAAACAAACACAAACAAACACACAAAAAAACACACACAGAAACACACACAGAAACACAAACAAACACACACAGAAACACACAGAAACACACACAGAAACACACAGAAACACACACAGAAACACACAGAAAGACACAGAAACACACAGAAACACAAACAAACAAACACAAACAAACACACAAAGAAACACATACAGAAACACACACAGAAACACACAGAAACACACAGAAACACACAGAAACACAAACAAACACAAACAAACACACACAGAAACACACACAGAAACACACACAGAAACACAAACAAACACACACAGAAACACACACAGAAACACACAGAAACACACACAGAAACACACAGAAACACACACAGAAACACACAGAAACACACACAGAAACACACAGAAACACATGCACTACTCAGTGGAAATATGTAGATGTTCAAGTGAGTGTTTACACAAACAGTGAACACTGGGTCTCTGTGTCTCACTAACTCTTCAGCTAACCTCGCCTACTGTGTGTGTGTGTGTGTGTGTGTTATTTAAGGCCAAAAGACCACCTGGTTAGCGTATGCAGTGGGGCTTTTACTACATCCCATTGCATGTTAAAAAAGTACACACACACACACACACACGCACACACACACATCCATCCCATTCAGTGGTTGTGTAAGAAAGTGAGGCCAGTTATGAGAGCAGGAGGTTTATGGAGCATGCTGTTACAACTCTGTTCATACTGGCATAGAGTTTCACGTTTTCAAGTTCTTATGTCACACGCACAAAAATAGTGAGACCCAACAATACAATACCAGAAGAAGAAAAAAACACACGAGAAATAAGAACACAATAAGTACAGGGTTTCAATACCATATTTACAATGAGCAGGGATACTGGAGTGATGGAGGTAGATATGTATAGGGGTAAGGTGACAGGGATACTGGAGTGATGGAGGTAGATATGTATAGGGGTAAGGTGACAGGGATACTGGAGTGATGGAGGTAGATATGTATAGGAGGAAGGTGACAGGGATACTGGAGTGATAGAGGTAGATATGTATAGGAGGAAGGTGACAGGGACACTGGAGTGATGGAGGTAGATATGTATAGGGGTAATGTGACTAGGATGCTGGAGTGATGAAGGTAGATATGTATGGGGTAAGGTGACAGGGATACTGGTGTGATGGAGGTAGATACAGTGCCTTGCGAAAGTACTCGGCCCCCTGGAACTTTGCGACCTTTTGCCACATTTCAGGCTTCAAACATAAATATATAAAACTGTAGTGAAGAATCAACAACAAGTGGGACACAATCATGAAGTGGAACGACATTTATTGGATATTTCAAACTTTTTTAACAAATCCAAAACTGAAAAATTGGGTGTGCAAAATTATTCAGCCCCTTTACTTTCAGTGCAGCAAACTCTCTCCAGAAGTTCAGTGAGGATCTCTGAATGATCCAATGTTGACCTAAATGACTAATGATGATAAATACAATCCACCTGTGTGTAATCAAGTCTCCGTATAAATGCACCTGCACTGTGATAGTCTCAGAGGTCCGTTAAAAGCGCAGAGAGCATCATGAAGAACAAGGAACACACCAGGCAGGTCTGAGATACTGTTGTGAAGAAGTTTAAAGCCGGATTTGGATACAAAAAGATTTCCCAAGCTTTAAACATCCCAGGGAGCACTGTGCAAGCGATAATATTGAAATGGAAGGAGTATCAGACCACTGCAAATCTACCAAGACCTGGCCGTCCCTCTAAACTTTCAGCTCATACAAGGAGAAGACTGATCAGAGATGCAGCCAAGAGGCCCATGATCACTCTGGATGAACTGCAGAGATCTACAGCTGAGGTGGGAGACTCTGTCCATAGGACAACAATCAGTCGTATATTGCACAAATCTGGCCTTTATGGAAGAGTGGCAAGAAGAAAGCCATTTCTTAAAGATATCCATAAAAAGTGTCATTTAAAGTTTACCACAAGCCACCTGGGAGACACACCAAACATGTGGAAGAAGGTGCTCTGGTCAGATGAAACCAAAATTGAACTTTTTGGCAACAATGCAAGACGTTATGTTTGGCGTAAAAGCAACACAGCTCATCACCCTGAACACACCATCCCCACTGTCAAACATGGTGGTGGCAGCATCATGGTTTGGGCCTGCTTTTCTTCAGCAGGGACAGGGAAGATGGTTAAAATTGATGGGAAGATGGATGGAGCCAAATACAGGACCATTCTGGAAGAAAACCTGATGGAGTCTGCAAAAGACCTGAGACTGGGACGGAGATTTGTCTTCCAACAAGACAATGATCCAAAACATAAAGCAAAATCTACAATGGAATGGTTCAAAAATAAACATATCCAGGTGTTAGAATGGCCAAGTCAAAGTCCAGACCTGAATCCAATCGAGAATCTGTGGAAAGAACTGAAAACTGCTGTTCACAAATGCTCTCCATCCAACCTCACTGAGCTCGAGCTGTTTTGCAAGGAGGAATGGGAAAAAATTTCAGTCTCTCGATGTGCAAAACTGATAGAGACATACCCCAAGCGACTTACAGCTGTAATCGCAGCAAAAGGTGGCGCTACATTAAGTATTAACTTAAGGGGGCTGAATAATTTTGCACGCCCAATTTTTCAGTTTTTGATTTGTTAAAAAAGTTTGAAATATCCAATAAATGTCGTTCCACTTCATGATTGTGTCCCACTTGTTGTTGATTCTTCACAAAAAAATACAGTTTTATATCTTTATGTTTGAAGCCTGAAATGTGGCAAAAGGTCGCAAAGTTCAAGGGGGCCGAATACTTTCGCAAGGCACTGTATGTATAGGGGTAAGGTGACTAGGATGCTGGAGTGATGGAGGTAGATATGTATGGGGTAAGGTGACTAGGATGCTGGAGTGATGGAGGTAGATATGTATAGGGGTAAGGTGACAGGGTTACTGGAGTGATGGAGGTAGATATGTAAAAGGAAAGGTAACTAGGATACTGGAGTGATGGAGGTAGATATGTATAAGGTGACAGGGTTACTGGAGTGATGGAGGTAGATATGTATAGGGGTAAGGTGACGAGGCAACAGGATGTAAGATAAACAGAGTAGCAGCAGCTTGTATGTGAGCGGTGTGTGTGTGTGTAGAGTCCGTATAAATGAATGAAGGAATTACATTTGATTTCTGCGTCCAATCGCCAGTAGGCAACCCATCCCATTGACACATGAACAAACATTACAATAATTCACTGTGATAATTCTTCTTCAGGTGTTCTCTGCAGTGCACATCACATAAAGAGTGAAAACATTTAAGGTATAAATCAATACATAATAGTAAATAAGGTTATCCAAACAATAATTATATCCCTAGAGCAGTAAAAAAAATATACATACATGTACATACTGTATACAGACATACATACATACACAGGCACTGTAAATATACACATACATGCATACATGTATACAAACATACATGCATAACATATACGGATAAATAAATACAGAAGAATTAAACAAAAGGCATTTGAACCTAGTCTGCCACAAAGAGAATATTCATGTGGGAGAAAATCCTATACACAATCTAGACACACACGTGCCCTTAAACTCATAGAAGCTAAATATTTGTATAATTTCATTATAGGTAGCCCTTCTTATTTTATTCCAGGCTTTATCTAAATATTCTGCATACGGAAATACACAATGGACAAAAAATAATGGTCTGTCTCCTCATCACTCAGCCACATAATGCCAGGGTATATCTGGTGGTCTGTCTCCTCATCACTCAGCCACATAATGCCAGGGTATATCTGGTGGTCTGTCTCCTCATCACTCAGCCACATAATGCCAGGGTATATCTGGTGGTCTGTCTCCTCATCACTCAGCCACATAATGCCAGGGTATATCTGGTGGTCTGTCTCCTCATCACTCAGCCACATAATGCCAGGGTATATCTGGTGGTCTGTCTCCTCATCACTCAGCCACATAATGCCAGGGTATATCTGGTGGTCTGTCTCCTCATCACTCAGCCACATAATGCCAGGGTATATCTGGTGGTCTGTCTCCTCATCACTCAGCCACATAATGCCAGGGTATATCTGGTGGTCTGTCTCCTCATCACTCAGCCACATAATGCCAGGGTATATCTGGTGGTCTGTCTCCTCATCACTCAGCCACATAATGCCAGGGTATATCTGGTGGTCTGTCTCCTCATCACTCAGCCACATAATGCCAGGGTATACCTGGTGTGCTTTCTGGAATAAGAGCAAGCGTATATTGTGGTAGAAAAGACAATCGAGGATAGAATGAGTGTCATTCGCTTATTTCTTTGAGGTCACAATAGTTACATAGTGTTTCCTCTTCCATTTCACCACGATTCCGACCGGTTTCAATACACAGAGGCAATATCCCTGATCTGACCGGTTTCAATACGCAGAGGCAATATCCCTGATCTGACCTGTTTCAATACGCAGAGGCAATATCCCTGTTTCAATACGCAGAGGCAATATCCCTGATCTACACAGAGGCAATACCTGTTTCAATACGCAGAGGCAATATCCCTGATCTGACCTGTTTCAATACACAGAGGCAATATCCCTGATCTGACCTATCCCTGATCTTACCTGTTTCAATACGCAGAGGCAATATCCCTGATCTGACCTGTTTCAATACGCAGAGGCAATATCCCTGATCTTACCTGTTTCAATACGCAGAGGCAATATCCCTGATCTGACCTGTTTCAATACGCAGAGGCAATATCCCTGATCTGACCTGTTTCAATACGCAGAGGCAATATCCCTGATCTGACCTGTTTCAATACGTTTCAATACGCAGAGGCAATATCCCTGATCTGACCTGTTTCAATACGCAGAGGCAATATCCCTGATCTGACCGGTTTCAATACACAGAGGCAATATCCCTGATCTGACCTGTTTCAATACGCAGAGGCAATATCCCTGATCTGACCTGTTTCAATACGCAGAGGCAATATCCCTGATCTTTCCTGTTTCAATACGCAGAGGCAATATCCCTGATCTGACCTGTTTCAATACACAGAGGCAATATCCCTGATCTGACCTGTTTCAATACGCAGAGGCAATATCCATGATCTTAGCTTTGCATATAGCGATCTATTGCTTTTAGGTAGGTTATACATAATATACAGTAGGAGTCAAAAGTTTGGGCACGCCTACTGATTCCAGGGTTTTTCTTTATTTTTACTATTTTCTATATTGTAGAATAATAGTGAAGACATCAAAACTATGAATTAACACATATGGAATCATGTAGTAAGCAAAAAAGTGTTAAACAAATCAAAATATATTTTAGAATTTAAATTCTTCAAAGTTGCCACCCTTCGCCTTGATGACAGCTTTGCACACTCTTGGCATTCTCTCAACCAGCTTCATGAGGTAGTCACCTGGAATGCATTTAAGTTAACAGCTGTGCCTTGTTAAAAGTTCATTTGTGGAATTTCTTCCCTTCTTAATGCGTTTGAGCCAATCAGTTGTGTTGTGACAAGGTAGGGGTGGTATAAAGAAGATGTATTTCGTAAAAGACCATGTCCATATTATGGCAAGAACAGCTCAAATAAGCAAAGAGAAACGACAGTCCATCATTACTTTAAGACATGAAGGTCAGTCAATGTAGAACATTTCAATAACTTTAAATGTTTTTCAAGTGCAGTTGCAAAAACCATCAAGTGCTATGATGAAACTGGCTCTCGTGAGGACCGCCACAGGAAAGGAAGACACAGAGTTACCTCTGCTGCAGAGGATAAGTTCATTAGAGTTAACTTCACCTCAGATTGCAGCCCACATAAATGCTTCACAGAGTTTAAGTAACAGACACATCTCAACATCAACTGTTCAGAGGGGACTGCATGAATCGGTCCTTCGTGCTCGAATTGCTGCATTCAATTGCTCGGCATCTGCCCGTAAGGCGCTACCGGCCGGCAGTACATCACCGGAGCCAAGCTTCCTGCCATCCAGGACCTCTATGCCAGGTGGTCTCAGAGGAAGGCCCCACATATTGTCAGAGACTCCAGTCCCCGCGCAGCAAGCGGTACCGGAGCGCCATGTCTAGGACTGAAAAGCTCCTTAACAGCTTCTACCCCCAAGCCATAAAACTGCTGAACAATTAATCAAAATGGCCACCGGACTATTTACATTGACACCCCCTCCATTTGTTTTGTACACTGCTGCTACTCTCTGTTTATTATCTATGCATAGTCACTTCACCCCTACCTACATGTACAAATTACCTCGACTAACCTGCACATTGACTCGGTACCGGGAACCCCTGTATATAGTCTCATTATTGTTATTTTATCATTTGTTATTTTATTTAAAAAATGATAACTCTTTCTTGAACTGCACTGTTGGTTAAGGGCTTGTAAGTAAGCATTTCACAGTAAGGTCTACTACACTTGTTGTATTTGGCTTGTTGTACTTTGGCTTGTAAGTAAGCATTTCACAGTAAGGTCTACTACACTTGTTGTATTTGGCTTGTAAGTAAGCATTTCACAGTAAGGTCTACACTTGTTGTATTTGGCTTGTAAGTAAGCATTTCACAGTAAGGTCTACTACACTTGTTGTATTTGGCTTGTAAGTAAGCATTTCACAGTAAGGTCTACTACACTTGTTGTATTTGGCTTGTAAGTAAGCATTTCACAGTAAGGTCTACACTGTTGGTTAAGGGCTTGTAAGTAAGCATTTCACAGTAAGGTCTACACTGTTGGTTAAGGGCTTGTAAGTAAGCATTTCACAGTAAGGTCTACACTGTTGGTTAAGGGCTTGTAAGTAAGCATTTCACAGTAAGGTCTACACTGTTGGTTAAGGGCTTGTAAGTAAGCATTTCACAGTAAGGTCTACACTGTTGGTTAAGGGCTTGTAAGTAAGCATTTCACAGTAAGGTCTACTACACTTGTTGTATTTGGCTTGTAAGTAAGCATTTCACAGTAAGGTCTACACTGTTGGTTAAGGGCTTGTAAGTAAGCATTTCACAGTAAGGTCTACACTGTTGGTTAAGGGCTTGTAAGTAAGCATTTCACAGTAAGGTCTACTACACTTGTTGTATTTGGCTTGTAAGTAAGCATTTCACAGTAAGGTCTACTACACTTGTTGTATTTGGCTTGTAAGTAAGCATTTCACAGTAAGGTCTACTCCATATGTTGTATTTGGCTTGTAAGTAAGCATTTCACAGTAAGGTCTACACTGTTGGTTAAGGGCTTGTAAGTAAGCATTTCACAGTAAGGTCTACATTTCACACTTGTTGTATTTGTTAAGTAAGCATTTCACAGTAAGGTCTTGTTGGTTAAGGGCTTGTAAGTAAGCATTTCACAGTAAGGTCTACACTGTTGGTTAAGGGCTTGTAAGTAAGCATTTCACAGTAAGGTTAAGGGTTGTTGTATTTGGCTTGTAAGTAAGCATTTCACAGTAAGGTCTACTACACTTGTTGTATTTGGCTTGTAAGTAAGCATTTCACAGTAAGGTCTACACTGTTGGTTAAGGGCTTGTAAAGTAAGCATTTCACAGTAAGGTCTACACTGTTGGTTAAGGGCTTGTAAGTAAGCATTTCACAGTAAGGTCTACACTGTTGGTTAAGGGCTTGTAAGTAAGCATTTCACAGTAAGGTCTACACTGTTGGTTAAGGGCTTGTAAGTAAGCATTTCACAGTAAGGTCTACACTGTTGGTTAAGGGCTTGTAAGTAAGCATTTCACAGTAAGGTCTACACTGTTGGTTAAGGGCTTGTAAGTAAGCATTTCACAGTAAGGTCTACACTGTTGGTTAAGGGCTTGTAAGTAAGCATTTCACAGTAAGGTCTACACTGTTGGTTAAGGGCTTGTAAGTAAGCATTTCACAGTAAGGTCTACACTGTTGGTTAAGGGCTTGTAAGTAAGCATTTCACAGTAAGGTCTACACTGTTGGTTAAGGGCTTGTAAGTAAGCATTTCACAGTAAGGTCTACACTGTTGGTTAAGGGCTTGTAAGTAAGCATTTCACAGTAAGGTCTACACTGTTGGTTAAGGGCTTGTAAGTAAGCATTTCACAGTAAGGTCTACACTGTTGGTTAAGGGCTTGTAAGTAAGCATTTCACAGTAAGGTCTACACTGTTGGTTAAGGGCTTGTAAGTAAGCATTTCACAGTAAGGTCTACACTGTTGGTTAAGGGCTTGTAAGTAAGCATTTCACAGTAAGGTCTACACTGTTGGTTAAGGGCTTGTAAGTAAGCATTTCACAGTAAGGTCTACACTGTTGGTTAAGGGCTTGTAAGTAAGCATTTCACAGTAAGGTCTACACTGTTGGTTAAGGGCTTGTAAGTAAGCATTTCACAGTAAGGTCTACACTGTTGGTTAAGGGCTTGTAAGTAAGCATTTCACAGTAAGGTCTACACTGTTGGTTAAGGGCTTGTAAGTAAGCATTTCACAGTAAGGTCTACACTGTTGGTTAAGGGCTTGTAAGTAAGCATTTCACAGTAAGGTCTACACTGTTGGTTAAGGGCTTGTAAGTAAGCATTTCACAGTAAGGTCTACACTTTCACAGTAAGGTCTACTACACTTGTTGTATTTGGCTTGTAAGTAAGCATTTCACAGGGTCTTGTTGTAAAGTAAGCATTTCACAGTAAGGTCTACACTGTTGGTTAAGGGCTTGTAAGTAAGCATTTCACAGTAAGGTCTACACTGTTGGTTAAGGGCTTGTAAGTAAGCATTTCACAGTAAGGTCTACACTGTTGGTTAAGGGCTTGTAAGTAAGCATTTCACAGTAAGGTCTACACTGTTGGTTAAGGGCTTGTAAGGTCTAAGGTCTACACTGTTGTTGTTAAGGGCTTGTAAGTAAGCATTTCACAGTAAGGTCTACACTGTTGGGGCTTGTAAGTAAGCATTTCACAGTAAGGTCTACACTGTTGGTTAAGGGCTTGTAAGTAAGCATTTCACAGTAAGGTCTACACTGTTGTCTTGTACATTTCACAGTAAGGTCTACTACACTTGTTGTTAAGGGCTTGTAAGTAAGCATTTCACAGTAAGGTCTACACTGTTGGTTAAGGGCTACACTGTCTACACTGTTGTTAAGGGCTTGTAAGTAAGCATTTCACAGTAAGGTCTACACTGTTGGTTAAGGGTAAGGTCTACACTGTTGGTTAAGGGCTTGTAAGTAAGCATTTCACAGTAAGGTCTACACTGTTGGTTAAGGGCTTGTAAAGTTTTCACAGTAAGGTCTACACTGTTGGTTAAGGGCTTGTAAGTAAGCATTTCACAGTAAGGTCTACACTGTTGGTTAAGGGCTTGTAAGTAAGCATTTCACAGTAAGGTCTACACTGTTGTATTTGGCTTGTAAGTAAGCATTTCACAGTAAGGTCTACTACACTTGTTGGTTAAGGGCTTGTAAGTAAGCATTTCACAGTAAGGTCTACACTGTTGGTTAAGGGCTTGTAAGTAAGCATTTCACAGTAAGGTCTACACTGTTGGCATTTCACAGTAAGGTCTTGTTGGTTAAGGGTAAGGTCTACTACACTGTTGTATTTGGCTTGTAAGTACTACACTTGTTGTATTTGGCTTGTAAGCATTTCACAGTAAGGTCTACACTGTTGTATTTGGCTTGTAAGTAAGCATTTCACAGTAAGGTCTACTACACTTGTTGTTGTTTGGCTTGTAAGTAAGCATTTCACAGTAAGGTCTACACACTGTTGTATTTGGCTTGTAAGTAAGCATTTCACAGTAAGGTCTTGTAAAGTAAGCATTTCACAGTAAGGTCTACTACACTTGTTGTAAGTTTTCAAGGGCTTGTAAGTAAGCATTTCACAGTAAGGTCTACACTGTTGGTTAAGGGCTTGTAAGTAAGCATTTCACAGTAAGGTCTACACTGTTGGTTAAGGGCTTGTAAGTAAGCATTTCACAGTAAGGTCTACACTGTTGGTTAAGGGCTTGTAAGTAAGCATTTCACAGTAAGGTCTACACTGTTGGTTAAGGGCTTGTAAGTAAGCATTTCACAGTAAGGTCTACACTGTTGGTTAAGGGCTTGTAAGTAAGCATTTCACAGTAAGGTCTACACTGTTGGTTAAGGGCTTGTAAGTAAGCATTTCACAGTAAGGTCTACACTGTTGGTTAAGGGCTTGTAAGTAAGCATTTCACAGTAAGGTCTACACTGTTGGTTAAGGGCTTGTAAGTAAGCATTTCACAGTAAGGTCTACACTGTTGGTTAAGGGCTTGTAAGTAAGCATTTCACAGTAAGGTCTACACTGTTGGTTAAGGGCTTGTAAGTAAGCATTTCACAGTAAGGTCTACACTGTTGGTTAAGGGCTTGTAAGTAAGCATTTCACAGTAAGGTCTACTGTTGGTTACTTGTAAAGTAAGCATTTCACAGTTGTTGGTTAAGGGCTTGTAAGGCTTGTAAGTAACTGCATTTCACAGTAAGGTCTACACTGGTCTACTACATTTCACAGTAAGGTTACTACACTTGTTGTATTTGGCTTGTAAGTAAGCATTTCACAGTAAGGTCTGCACTGTTGGTTAAGGGCTTGTAAAGTAAGCATTTCACAGTAAGGTCTACACTGTTGGTTAAGGGCTTGTAAGTAAGCATTTCACAGTAAGGTCTACACTGTTGGTTAAGGGCTTGTAAGTAAGCATTTCACAGTAAGGTCTACTACACTTGTTGTATTTGGCTTGTAAGTAAGCATTTCACAGTAAGGTCTACTACACTTGTTGTATTTGGCTTGTAAGTAAGCATTTCACAGTAAGGTCTACTACACTTGTTGTATTCGGCTTGTAAGTAAGCATTTCACAGTAAGGTCTACTACACTTGTTGTATTCGGCTTGTAAGTAAGCATTTCACAGTAAGGTCTGCACTGTTGGTTAAGGGCTTGTAAAGTAAGCATTTCACAGTAAGGTCTACACTGTTGGTTAAGGGCTTGTAAGTAAGCATTTCACAGTAAGGTCTACACTGTTGGTTAAGGGCTTGTAAGTAAGCATTTCACAGTAAGGTCTACTACACTTGTTGTATTTGGCTTGTAAGTAAGCATTTCACAGTAAGGTCTACTACACTTGTTGTATTTGGCTTGTAAGTAAGCATTTCACAGTAAGGTCTACACTGTTGGTTAAGGGCTTGTAAGTAAGCACTTCACAGTAAGGTCTACTACACTTGTTGTATTTGGCTTGTAAGTAAGCATTTCACAGTAAGGTCTACTACACTTGTTGTATTTGGCTTGTAAGTAAGCATTTCACAGTAAGGTCTACTACACTTGTTGTATTTGGCTTGTAAGTAAGCATTTCACAGTAAGGTCTACACTTGTTGTATTTGGCTTGTACTACTCCATATGTTGTATTTGGCTTGTAAGTAAGCATTTCACAGTTGTAAGGTCTACTACACTTGTTGTATTTGGCTTGTAAGTAAGGCTTGTTGTATTTGGCTTGTAGTAAGCATTTCACAGTAAGGTCTACACTGTTGGGCTTGTAAGTAAGCATTTCACAGTAAGGTCTTAAGGGCTTTGTATTTGGCTTGTAAGTAAGCATTTCACAGTAAGGTCTACTACACTTGTTGTATTCGGCTTGTAAGTAAGCATTTCACAGTAATTTCACAGTAAGGTCTACTACACTTGTTGTATTTGGCTTGTAAGTAAGCATTTCACAGTAAGGTCTACACTGTTGGTTAAGGGCTTGTAAGTAAGCATTTCACAGTAAGGTCTACTACACTTGTTGTATTTGGCTTGTAAGTAAGCATTTCACAGTAAGTAAGCATTTCACAGTAAGGTCTACACTGTTGGTTAAGGGCTTGTAAGTAAGCATTTCACAGTAAGGTCTACACTGTTGGTTAAGGGCTTGTAAGTAAGCATTTCACAGTAAGGTCTACACTGTTGGTTAAGGGCTTGTAAGTAAGCATTTCACAGTAAGGTCTACACTGTTGGTTAAGGGCTTGTAAGTAAGCATTTCACAGTAAGGTCTACTACACTTGTTGTATTTGGCTTGTAAGTAAGCATTTCACAGTAAGGTCTGCACTGTTGGTTAAGGGCTTGTAAAGTAAGCATTTCACAGTAAGGTCTACACTGTTGGTTAAGGGCTTGTAAGTAAGCATTTCACAGTAAGGTCTACACTGTTGGTTAAGGGCTTGTAAGTAAGCATTTCACAGTAAGGTCTACTACACTTGTTGTATTTGGCTTGTAAGTAAGCATTTCACAGTAAGGTCTACTACACTTGTTGTATTTGGCTTGTAAGTAAGCATTTCACAGTAAGGTCTACACTGTTGGTTAAGGGCTTGTAAGTAAGCATTTCACAGTAAGGTCTACACTGTTGGTTAAGGGCTTGTAAAGTAAGCATTTCACAGTAAGGTCTACACTGTTGGTTAAGGGCTTGTAAGTAAGCATTTCACAGTAAGGTCTACACTGTTGGTTAAGGGCTTGTAAGTAAGCATTTCACAGTAAGGTCTACTACACTTGTTGTATTTGGCTTGTAAGTAAGAATTTCACAGTAAGGTCTACTACACTTGTTGTATTTGGCTTGTAAGTAAGCATTTCACAGTAAGGTCTACTACACTTGTTGTATTCGGCTTGTAAGTAAGCATTTCACAGTAAGGTCTACTACACTTGTTGTATTCGGCTTGTAAGTAAGCATTTCACAGTAAGGTCTACACTGTTGGTTAAGGGCTTGTAAAGTAAGCATTTCACAGTAAGGTCTACACTGTTGGTTAAGGGCTTGTCAGTAAGCATTTCACAGTAAGGTCTACACTGTTGGTTAAGGGCTTGTAAAGTAAGCATTTCACAGTAAGGTCTACACTGTTGGTTAAGGGCTTGTCAGTAAGCATTTCACAGTAAGGTCTACACTGTTGGTTAAGGGCTTGTAAAGTAAGCATTTCACAGTAAGGTCTACACTGTTGGTTAAGGGCTTGTAAAGTAAGCATTTCACAGTAAGGTCTACACTGTTGGTTAAGGGCTTGTAAGTAAGCATTTCACGGTAAGGTCTACTACACTTGTTGTATTTGGCTTGTAAGTAAGCATTTCACAGTAAGGTCTACACTGTTGGTTAAGGGCTTGTAAGTAAGCATTTCACAGTAAGGTCTACTACACTTGTTGTATTTGGCTTGTAAGTAAGCATTTCACAGTAAGGTCTACACTGTTGGTTAAGGGCTTGTAAAGTAAGCATTTCACAGTAAGGTCTACACTGTTGGTTAAGGGCTTGTAAGTAAGCATTTCACAGTAAGGTCTACTACACTTGTTGTATTCGGCTTGTAAGTAAGCATTTCACAGTAAGGTCTGCACTGTTGGTTAAGGGCTTGTAAAGTAAGCATTTCACAGTAAGGTCTACACTGTTGGTTAAGGGCTTGTAAGTAAGCATTTCACAGTAAGGTCTACACTGTTGGTTAAGGGCTTGTAAGTAAGCATTTCACAGTAAGGTCTACTACACTTGTTGTATTTGGCTTGTAAGTAAGTATTTCACAGTAAGGTCTACTACACTTGTTGTATTTGGCTTGTAAGTAAGCATTTCACAGTAAGGTCTACACTGTTGGTTAAGGGCTTGTAAGTAAGCATTTCACAGTAAGGTCTACACTGTTGGTTAAGGGCTTGTAAAGTAAGCATTTCACAGTAAGGTCTACACTGTTGGTTAAGGGCTTGTAAGTAAGCATTTCACAGTAAGGTCTACACTGTTGGTTAAGGGCTTGTAAGTAAGCATTTCATAGTAAGGTCTACTACACTTGTTGTATTTGGCTTGTAAGTAAGCATTTCACAGTAAGGTCTACTACACTTGTTGTATTGGGCTTGTAAGTAAGCATTTCACAGTAAGGTCTACTACACTTGTTGTATTCGGCTTGTAAGTAAGCATTTCACAGTAAGGTCTACTACACTTGTTGTATTCGGCTTGTAAGTAAGCATTTCACAGTAAGGTCTACACTGTTGGTTAAGGGCTTGTAAGTAAGCATTTCACAGTAAGGTCTACACTGTTGGTTAAGGGCTTGTAAGTAAGCATTTCACAGTAAGGTCTACACTGTTGGTTAAGGGCTTGTAAGTAAGCATTTCACAGTAAGGTCTACACTGTTGGTTAAGGGCTTGTAAGTAAGCATTTCACAGTAAGGTCTACACTGTTGGTTAAGGGCTTGTAAGTAAGCATTTCACAGTAAGGTCTACACTGTTGGTTAAGGGCTTGTAAGTAAGCATTTCACAGTAAGGTCTACACTGTTGGTTAAGGGCTTGTAAGTAAGCATTTCACAGTAAGGTCTACTCCACTTGTTGTATTTGGCTTGTAAGTAAGCATTTCACAGTAAGGTCTACTACACTTGTTGTATTGGGCTTGTAAGTAAGCATTTCACAGTAAGGTCTACTACACTTGTTGTATTCGGCTTGTAAGTAAGCATTTCACAGTAAGGTCTACTACACTTGTTGTATTCGGCTTGTAAGTAAGCATTTCACAGTAAGGTCTACACTGTTGGTTAAGGGCTTGTAAAGTAAGCATTTCACAGTAAGGTCTACACTGTTGGTTAAGGGCTTGTCAGTAAGCATTTCACAGTAAGGTCTACACTGTTGGTTAAGGGCTTGTAAAGTAAGCATTTCACAGTAAGGTCTACACTGTTGGTTAAGGGCTTGTCAGTAAGCATTTCACAGTAAGGTCTACACTGTTGGTTAAGGGCTTGTAAAGTAAGCATTTCACAGTAAGGTCTACACTGTTGGTTAAGGGCTTGTAAAGTAAGCATTTCACAGTAAGGTCTACACTGTTGGTTAAGGGCTTGTAAGTAAGCATTTCACGGTAAGGTCTACACTTGTTGTATTCGGCACATGTGACAAATAAAGTTTGATTTGAAAGAAACCACTACTGAAGGACACCAATAGGAATAACAGACTTGATTGGGCCAAGAAAAACAAGCAATGGATATTAGACTGGTTGGAATCTGTGCGATTTTTGGTTACAACAGCCGTGTCTTTGTGAGACGCAGAGTAGGTGAACGGATGATCACCGCATGTGTGGTTCCCACTGTGAAGCATGGAGGAGGAGGTGTGATGGTGCTTTGCTGGTGACACTCAGTGATTTATTTAGTATTCAAGACACACTTAACCAGCATGGCTACCACAGCATTCTGCAGCGATACGCCATCCCATCTGGTTTGCACTTAGTGGGACAATCATTTATTTTTCAACAGGACAATGATCCAACACACCTCCAGGCTGTGTAAGGGCTATTTGACCAAGAAGGAGAGTGATGGAGTGCTGCATCAGATGACCTGGCCTCCACAATCACCCGACCTCAACCCAATTGAGATTTGGGTTTGGGATGAGTTGGACCGCAGAGTGAAGCAGCCAACAAGTGTGGGGAACTCCTTCAAGATGGTTGGAAAAGCATTCCAGGTGAAGCTGGTTGAGAGAATGCCAAGAGTGTGCAAAGCTCTCATCAAGGCGAAGGGTGGCTACTTTTAAGAATGTAAAATAACACTTTTTTGGTTAACATATGATTCCATATGTGTTATTTCATAGTTTTGACTTCTTCACTATTATTCTACAATTTAGAAAAAAAGAAAAACCCTTGAATGAGCAGGTGTGTCCAAACTTTTGACTGGTACTGTATCCCTCACACAGAAATCCACCCAATCAAAGGAAAGGTTCTCAATGTGGGTTTATGATTCATCTCCTCCACCCATTTTTTTCATATTGCATCAAAGGTTTAAAAAAAAATAATAATATCTGTCTCCCTTATTTTGGTTTTCGTACAGATGTTCACAATCGGATTGTTGAAAAAGGTCAGACATTTCAGTTTCCCAGGCTCCCCCTATGGGTAGATCCCGTTGAAAAACTTCACAAGCTATTCTGGCAGTTGGCATATGCATCACCCCAAATGCATTACCTGTGTTTTTGTCTGGTTGATCATGAGTCTCCATCTTTTACGCCAATTGACTGTACATAATAACACGTTCTGCAGGTCTTGTTCAGTTTCTGCCGTCAAAATAATATCATCAGCATATAAAAAGATCCTTAGCATTTCATCATCATATCTCACTCCAATATTGAACTGTTTCATTTCTTTTGCCAAATCGTTTATAAACATAGCAAACAAAGTCTGACAAGGCGTTGTTTTACACCCGAGGGTGTTGGAAACCAATCTGTACAAGATTCATTAACACACACACAAGCAATTGATACTTTGTAAAGACACTAGATTGCGTGATAAAATGTCCCATCAACCCCTGTCTTTAACAAACTATAGGCTAAAAGATCCCTATTTACAAAATCAAAAGCTTCCTGGAAATCAATGAAACGTGCAAAAGCAGGCTTCTCGCTGTGTAATCTATTTCTGATTATTTTACAGACTGATTATGTGCACATTATGTGTGAGTGAGCAGATGATGGTGTGTGTGTGTGTGTGTGTGTGTGTGTGTGTGTGTGTGTGTGTGTGTGTGTGTGTGTGTGTGTGTGTGTGTGTGTGTGTGTGTGTGTGTGTGTGTGTGTGTGTGTGTGTGTGTGTGTGTGTGTGTGTGTGTGTGTGTGTGTGTGTGTGTGAGAGAGTGTGTTGGGCCCTGTGAGTGTGAATAGAGACAATGCACAAATAAAAGTCAATAAAGATACAAGGTAAACTCAGATAGTCCATGTATCTATTTTGTTATCTATTTATCAGTCTTATTGCTTGGGGATAGAAGCTGTTCAAGAGCCTGTTGGTGCCAGACTTGATGCACTGGTACCTCTTGCGGAAGCAGAGATAATAGTCTATGGCTTGGGTGGTTGGAGTCTTTTAATGATTTCCCTGGCCTTCCTACCACACCGCCTGATATAGATGTCCTGGATGGCAGGGAGCTCGGTCTCAGTGATGTACTGGGCTGTCCGCACCACCCTCTGTAGCCCCAAGCAATCGAGGGCGGTGCTATTGCCATAACAGGCAGTGATGCAGCCAGTCAAGATGCTCTCAATGGTACAGCTGTAGAACTTTTTGAGTATTTGAGGGCCCATGCCAAACTTTTTCAACCTTCTGAGGGGAGGTTCTTTAGCTATTTAGACACAGAGGAACTTGAAGCTCTCCACCTGCTCCACTGCAGCCCCGTCAATGTGGATGGGGGCGTACTTATCCGGTGTCCTGTGTGAATTTAAGTATGCTCTCTCTAATTATCTCTTTCTTTCTCTCTCTCAGAGGACCTGAGCCCTAGGACCATGCCTCAGGACTACCTGGCATGATGACTCTTTGCTGTCCCCAGTCCACCTGGCCGTGCTGCTGCTCCAGTTTCAACTGGTCTGCCTGCGGCTATGGAATCCTGACCTGTTCACCGGACGTGCTACCTGTCCCAGACCTGCTGTTTTCAACTCTCTAGAGACAGCAGGAGCGGTAGAGATACTCTTAATGATCGGCTATGAAAAGCCAACTGACATTTACTCCTGAGGTGCTGACTTGCTGCACCCTCGACAACTACTGTGATTATTATTATTTGACCATGTTGGTCATTTATGAACATTTGAACATCTTGGCCATGTTCTGTTATAATCTCCACCCGGCACAGCCAGAAGAGGACTGGCCACCCCACATAGCCTGGTTCCTCTCTAGGTTTCTTCCTAGGGTTTGGCCTAGCCACCGTGCTTCTACACCTGCATTGCTTGCTGTGTGGGGTTTTAGGCTGGGTTTCTGTACATCACTTTGAGATATCAGCTGATGTACGAAGGGCAATATAAATACATTTGATTTGATTTGATTTAGAAGTGTGTCCATCTGGGATGGTGGTTAATGTGTGCCATAACCAGCCTCTCAAAGCACTTCATGATTACAGAAGTGATTGCATCAGGGCAGTGGTCATTGTGTCATAAAGCCTCAGAGTTCTTGAGGACAGGAATGATGATGGTCATCTTAACACATGTGGGGATTACAGACTGGGACAAGGAGAGGTTGAAAATGACCGTGAATAAGCCTGCCAGCTGTTCTGCTCATGGTCTGAGAACACACCCTGGAATACCGTCGCGCCCCGTGGCCTTGCGGGTGTTGACCTGATTAAAGAGCTTTCTCACATCGGCCTCGAAGAGCGAGATCACCCAATCCTCGGAGTTGGTGACGGCCCTCACACCCGGCACAATGTTGTTGTTGTCTAAGCGTGCATTGAGTTTATCTGGTTGAGAGGCATCGTTGGCCAGATCACGGTTGGGTCTTCCTTTTTAATCCGTAATGGACTGTAGCCCCTGTCACATGTCGCGGGATTCGGAGTCTGTGTAGTGTGATTCCAACTTATTCCTACATTGTCCTTTTGGTCGTTTAATGACTCTGCGGAGGGACATCTTGTACTTATTCCTGTCTTCGGCCGTAGCCTCAGGGTTTTCTGTGATTGATCTGTGTACGGTAGCCCTGCCCTTTATTTTAATAGCCAACCTCTTTGTTAATCCAGGGCTTTGATTGGGGAAGCAGCGAACCCTCACTGTGGGTATAACATCACCGATACATTTTCTAATGAAGCTGGTGATGGAGGTGGTTATCTCAGTGTTATCGGTGGAGTATCTAAACATATTCCAATCAGCGCTAGCAAAGCAGTCCTGTAGCATAATCTCTGATTCTGGCAGAGTTGGGATCAAGTCATTGTTTTACAAGTCACAAGTAAGTCCCAAGTCTTAGCACTCAAGTCCCAAGTCAAGACAAGCAAGTCCGAGTCAAGTCTCAAGTCAAGTCTCAAGTCCTAAACTTTCCGTTTCGAGTCCTAAACAAGTCATAATGTGCTCTTCACCAAATGTAATACCATTTCATATTTTTAACAAAAGTAATAGTTAGTATATTACATTTCCGCAAATCATGCATGCTTTAAAAAAAATATATATATATTACTTTCCAAATAAACTTTATATGTTCATGGAAATAAATGGGTAGCCATGAGAAAGACCCCTCCCCCCCCATTGCGATCGGCCATCGAGGATCGCTATGGGGCGCAATCAGGCGATGTAGGCTTGTACACAATCGCCCAACCTTAACACACACATACACACACCACACACACCCTCTCTCTGCCATGACTTACTGTTCTTTGTTCAGCTTCAAATGTCGAACAAAGTTTGAAGTTGTTGCACCTCCATCTGTAACTTTCTTACTGCATGTTTTGCAAGTTGCAATCCGTTTTTGGATGACTACAGTGTAGTCTTCATATCCGAAAATAATAATTTTAAGTATCATCTTTCCAAGGGCTCCATCTGAATTCACCCACCGACGTTCCTCTGCACTGCCACGCACAACTTTTTCTCAGCTGGCACAATTTGATTGGCTGCTGTCCGATTCAAACTGTAATCCATTAAATGAAGAGTTGATACACTGAACACTTTTTTTAACAGCATAGTTTTTATTATTTGGGCTTGGAGAGGGTATCAAGTCAGTTCGAGTCAAAGGCTCAAGTCCAAGTTAAGTCACGAGTCATTGGCGTTAAAGTCAATGTCGAGTTGCAAGTCACCATATTTGTGATAGTTCCAAGTCATGTGACTCGAGTCCACACCTCTGGATTCTGGTGACCATTTCTCAATGGAGCGAGTCATGGGTACTTCCTGTTTGAGTTTATGCTTGTAAACAGGAAGCAGGAGTATGGAATCATGATCTGATTTGCCGAATGGCAGACGAGGGAGGGCCTTGTATGCTTGCTTGTGGGTAGAATAACAGTGGTTTAGGACTTTATCGGCCCTAATTGCGTTGAAGACGTGTTGATGGAAGTTAAGCATCACGTGTCTTAGTGACGCAGAGTTAAAATCACCGGCAACCAGAAAAGCAGCCTCTGAATGTAGGTTTTCTTGCTTATTTTATAGCCTTGTACAGTTCATTAAGTGCCAGCTTGTTATTTTTCTTGTCCTGAGGTATAATGTAGACAACAGCCAAGATAACAGCTGAAAACTCCCTCGGAGGTAGAAGAGTCGGCATTTGACCATATTCCAAGATGGGTGAACAGTGGGTCGACACTTACACCGCGCTAGAGTTAGCACACCAGTTGGTGTTGATGTAGGAACAAACCCCTCCCCCCTCAATTTCCCCGACTCCACAGTCCTGTCCGCCCTGTGAATGGCGAATCCATTGAGTTGGATAGCCATGGGGGGTATCTTGTCAAAGAGCCATTTTTTTTTTTAAAGCAAAGAATATTGCAGTTTTGAGAGTCCCGTTGTCGGAGGGTGTCCATCTTATTATCGAGTGACTGCACATTGGCCAGTAGAATGGAGGGAAGAAGTGTCTGGTTTTTCCTTCGCCTTAATCTCACCAGCATTACCCCCCTATTGCCTTTTTAACGGCGGTGTTTCCTCTTGGGGAGCACGGAAATTGGGTCGGAATTTACAGAGAGAGCACAGGGCAGAGTCGAAGTTTATGCCGGAATTGGGGTAAGTGACTGCTGTTCTTGTCAGTTGTGAGAAATTAATAGCGGATACATTTCTTGAAAATAAAGTAAAAATGAACAACAAAATAATCACAAAATAGCAAAGTTGGGTCGGCGCTTGCAAAACGGTGGCCATCCAATACGGCGCCATCTAGAGAGAGGGAGGGGGGAGGCTGAGTGGAAAATTGCAAGAGCAAGGAGGAGAGAGGCAGAGGGAGATAAAGGGAGGAAGGTATATGTCTGAGAGAGAAATATGTCTGAGTGTGGCGGTAAGCTGCAGAGGTGAGTCTCCTCATTGCTCCCTTCCCTGCCCACCCCAACCACACGCACTCCACCGGACAAGCTGCACTGTCAGAGATAGCATAATGTCTCTCTTACTGGCCGGCAGACACACACACACGCACACATGCACGTATGCACGCAAACAGACGCACTGACTGCCTGAGACACCATTTCCCAAGCAACCCTGCATCTAAAACAGCAGGTAATTAATAATCAGAGTTGCTATGGCAATTAATGTAGCATGTTGCCATGGCAACGAAATGTTTGCAATGTTTTTTCTTTGTTATTAATCTACTGTGAGCATCACAGGAGAGCTGTGAGTAGTCATGCGTAGTGTCTAGCTGTGCATGTATACAGTGCCTTCAGAAAATATTCATACCCCCTGTGAGCATCACAGGAGAGCTGTGAGTAGTCATGCGTAGTGTCTAGCTGTGCATGTATACAGGGCCTTCAGAAAATATTCATACCCCCTGTGAGCATCACAGGAGAGCTGTGAGTAGTCATGCGTAGTGTCTAGCTGTGCATGTATACAGGGCCTTCAGAAAATATTCATACCCCCTGTGAGCATCACAGGAGAGCTGTGAGTAGTCATGCGTAGTGTCTAGCTGTGCATGTATACAGGGCCTTCAGAAAATATTCATACCCCCTGTGAGCATCACAGGAGAGCTGTGAGTAGTCATGCGTAGTGTCTAGCTGTGCATGTATACAGGGCCTTCAGAAAATATTCATACCCCCTGTGAGCATCACAGGAGAGCTGTGAGTAGTCATGCGTAGTGTCTAGTTGTGCATGTATACAGGGCCTTCAGAAAATATTCATACCCCCTGTGAGCATCACAGGAGAGCTGTGAGTAGTCATGCGTAGTGTCTAGCTGTGCATGTATACAGTGCCTTCAGAAAATATTTATACCCCTTGACTTTTTCCACATTTTGTTGTGTTACAGCCTGAATTTAAAATAGATTACATTGCGATGTTTTGTCACTGGCCAACACACAGTACTCCATAATGTCAAAGTGGAATTATTTTTTTTAGAAATGTTTACAAATGAATTAAAAATGAAAAGCTGAAATGTCTTGAGTCAATAAGTATTCAACCCCTTTGTTATGTCAAGCCCATATAAGTTCAGGAGTGAAAATTTGCTTAACGAGTCACATAATAAGTTGCATGAACTCACTCCGTGTGCAATAATAGTGTTTAACATGAAGAATAAATGAATTCTCTCTTAGTCAAGCAGTGAATTTCAAACACAGATTCAACCACAAAGACCAGGGAGGTTGTCACGACTCCTACCGAAGGTGGCTCCCCTTCCTGTTCGGGTGGTGCTCGGCGGTCGTCGTCACCGGCCTACTAGCTGCCACCGATCCCTTTTTCCCTTTTCTGTTGGTTTGGTCTGATATGTTTCACCTGTTTCTTGTTTAGACTTTTAGTTTGGCTATTTAAGTCGGTAGGCCCGCCTGCTCTTCGTGCGGGCTTGTTAATTCCCACTTTGTATGTGTGGTTGTGCGATCTTAGTTAGGTTCCTGTTTTGGGCATTTGTTTTATGACGCTCAGTTTCGTTGTATAGACTATTTTACCCAGTGCTGAATAAAGCGCTATTCAAAACTTTCTGCCTCCTGCACCTGACTCTGCACCACTGCACCACTACGCCCTAAGATTGTTACAGAGGTTTTGCAATGCCTCGCAAAGAATGGCACCTATATTAAAAAAGCAGACAATGAATATCTCTTTGAGCATTTTGAAGTTATTCATTACATTTTGGATGGTGTATAAATACATCCAGTCACCACAAAGATACAGGCGTCCTTTTTAAACCAGTTGCCGGAGAGGAAGGAAACCGCTCAGGGATTTCACCATGAGGCCAATGGTGACTTTAAAACAGTTGAAGAGTTTAATGGCTGTGATAGGAGACAACAGGATGGATCAAATATTGTAGTTACTCCAAAATACTAACCTAATTGACCGAGTGAAAAGAAGGAGGAAGCCTGTACAGAATCAACATTTTCCGAAACATGCATCCTGTTTGCAACAAGACACTAAAGTAAAACTGCCAAAAAGTTGGCAAAAAAACTTTATGCCCTGAATACAAAGCGTTATATTTGGGGCAAATCCAACACAACACATCACTGACTACAACTCTTCATATTTTCAATCATGGTGGTGGCTGCATCATGTTATGGGTATGCTTGTCATCGGCAAGGACTAGGGAGGTTTTTAGGAAAATATAAATGGAATAGAACTAAGCACAAGCAGGACAATAACCTAAAACACAAGGCCAAATATACACTGGATTTTCTTACTAAGATGACATTGAATGCTCCTGAGTGGCAGAGTTACATTTTTGACTTAAATCGGCTTGAAATCTATGGCAAGACTTAAATATGGCTGTCTAGCAATGTGTTTGTGTGAACTGATCTACTTCTAAGCAGACTGTATTTAGTCTCAAGCAAATAAATAGAAAAAACACTCACACACTCACAGGCCCAAATACTGTCTCTCTATGCCTACTTTCCTATTTCTCTCATCCCTCTCTACCAGCCTCCCTCAATCCCAAGATTGGCCAGAGGACCAGAACCCTGTAGCTACACAAACACACACACACACACACACACACACACACACACACACACACACACACACACACACACACACACACACACACACACACACACACACACACACACACACACACACACACACACACACACAGAGACTCACTCACTCACTCACTCACACACACACAAACAATCCAATTAGAGCCAATCCAAACGTAAACAGGGTCAGCGAGAGAGAGGGAGCCAAGTGAAAAGGGATTGACAGAGAGAACCCTACTTATCTCCCAATTATTCCCTCCATCACCTGTCTCTGTCCAGAGCGTAGTAAACAACAGCCCCGCTCTCGGCATCTCTCAGTAATTGGAAAAGTTTAACAAGGGCCAGTTTCCCATTAGAGAAAGGTTGTGGGTCAGAACAGACAGGCAATCTCTCCTCTCTCCTCTCCTCCCCCCTCCACCCCTCATCCCTCTACCACCCTAGCTCACAGAGAGATTGGAAACAGAGGGAACAGAACATCAAAGCAGAGCTAGAGAGGGATGTTGTTTGTTGAGGAGGAGAGCGAATGGACAGCAAATTATATTTGTCTTACAGAGGGAGGAGGATGAAGGTAGGAAGAGGAGAGAGGGAGGAGAGGAGAGTTAGGAATAGCACAGCAACTGTAATGGTCAGTTATATAACTGTCGGATTTCAAACTGGGTGGGTGCTTGTAGCTGTCATGAACACACACACACACACACACGCATCTTTCCCTATAGAAATCTGACCATATCTGCAGAAACAGAGGGGAGGTTGAAGGGTACAGAGAAGTGAACCCGTCAAGTCTTCCAGTCTTCCGGTAAGCCAGCCAGTCAGCCAGCCAGTCAGCCAGCCAGCAAGTCAGTCAGTCAGTCAGTCAGTCAGTCAGTCAGTCAGTCAGTCACTGTGTGTTTGTGTGTTTCTACCTCCAATCCATTAGCCGTAATATGCAGCATCTTATCAGTCCAGCGGGTAAAGGAAGCAGAAATTAGCATTACATTAGATAGAGAGCAGACACAAAGCAGCCATGCTGATGATTATCTATAAAGATATATTCTCTAAAAGTAATTCAAAAGCTCTTCCTGATCTGTCTCTAAGTCTGTCCCAGTTGCTGAAGCAGTCTCTGTTTCTCTCTCTCTCTGCCTCTCTTTTTTCTGTGTAAAAGACGAGCTATCATCACAGTGCTAATGTCAACTAAATGTAATATCTACCTATTTCCCCCCACCCCCAATTCTCATATCCATTCTTACTTTTTTGTGGTTGCCCCCCCCCCCCCCCCCCCCACTCATGTGGTTATCCCCCACCTCCAACACACACACACACACACTTAACCCCTGCGCATTTAACTCAGGAATGCACTTACAGAGCTCATAAAACATGCTCTCTGAGAGCTAGAGTGTGTGTAAGGGCCTCTGGGTCTAACCTTTAAAGCTGTATCCTCTATTACCCCCCCCCCCCCCCCCCCCCGTACTGCTGGTCAATAACAGGACAAACACACACACACATACACCGTGATGCATACTTAAAGGTATTCCACAAAATGACTGAAACTTGAAGTGAAACTCTGGGATAGTTCATAGCTGTCCAGCCCTCTTATAACCAGATGCAAGTAGTTTCTTATTAACCTCTCCCAGGACTATCCCAAAACCAAATGAGGCTGATCACCCTAAGCATCATCATCATCAGTGGAACAGAACATAGACGTGTGTCCCTATCTGAACCTAGCTATTGTAGCAAGCATTCTAAGTAAAAACCTGGTCGGAAGATTCCCGGAATGATGAGGAAATCAGTAGGAAATCCGGAATCCTCCAAACTGGATTTGTGGAAAAACTGGGATTTATTTGTATTTTTATCTGCAACCCTATTCACAGCTCAAGTCTGTTCACCTGCTTAGGGCCCAAAATGACGACCCAGCGAAAGATACTGTATACAAAACATGTTTTATTCTGGTGCAGCAATAAAGCACTTCATGGGAGAAGCATTTTCAGATTATACCCCAGTTTGAACCTACCCACTGTGGGCACAGACTAGTTTTGATTTGCATTTGGTTGAGTTGTCAACGAACGTGCATTCAACGTGAAATCAACAAAACAAATCGCCATGTCATTGGATTTAGGTTTTAAAAAATTATACAAAATTCCCTTACGCTGACAACTTCTTGAAAACATTTCAACATTGATTCAACGTCATCACATAGATTTTTGGGGGGGTTGAAATGAGGTGGAAACAACGTTGATTCACCCAGTTTTTGCCCAGTGGGCAGCTGCTTCTACAGCACATCATGCAGCCTGATGTGAACTTAGCTGGCTGCTGTATCTATCCTTCTCTTCTTCAGCCCCTATAGCTGTAGCCGTTCTCTCTTCTTCCTTCCTCCCCCTTAAGCTGAGCAGCCTCCTGCACTAACTCACCAGAGAGAGAGAGAGAGAGAGAGAGAGAGAGAGAGAGAGAGAGAGACAGAGAGAGAGAAAAGCTACTGATACTTTCCTTAGAACTGAACAAATACACTGCATTTCAATGTTTTTATGATTTGTCATTATCTCAACCCCTTTCGAGCCCACAAAGAGGCACATCTATGCTGACACATAATTTAAACTTTCAGCTGGCTCCTACCTGACTTACAGGTATATTGGTGTAGCCTATTGTAGTTCTATACGGTATAAACAGCAGTAAGGTGAGATCCCACAATCCGTAATTACTTCTGTAATAACATGGGTGTGTGTGTGTTCCCTGTACTGACATCAACCATCCTTGAGCTATAATACTGAGCTGGACACAGGGGAACATAGTTAATCAGGTTCCCTATAGATCCAGCTTCGCCTCTCAAGTCAAACCTTCATAACTGAACAGCGATAACTGTTTATGTTCTCTCTCTCTCTGTCTGTCCCTGTCTCTGTCTCTCTCTCTGTCTCTCTCTCTGTCTCTCTCTCTCGCCTCCTCCCCTTTCTCCCTCCCTTTATATATCTCTGTCACACATACACAAACACTCCTCCAGTCTCCAACACGTTCAACACCTCCGACTCAGAAATAACCGTCAGCCAGCGTCAGTGAGAGCTGGGGGAGATGAGAGGAGGAGCATTTAGCACTACTGGAAATAACAGCTTAGTCATCCACACATCTTCTGTCGTCTGCCTGGGAACAACAACACTAGTGCTGTTTTCATGGGTCCGTCTAGCACCCTATGAAAAGAGAGTGTGTGTGTGTGTGTGTGTGTGTGTGTGTGTGTGTGTGTGTGTGTGTGTGTGTGTGTGTGTGTGTGTGTGTGTGTGTGTGTGTGTGTGTGTGTGTGTGTGTGTGTGTGTGTGTGTGTGTGTGTGTGTGTGTGTGTGTGTGTGTGTGTGTGTGTGTGTGTGTAAATGCACGCGTAACGTCATATGCTATTTGGAGAGAGAAGCCGTAACATGTAGTCATATATTGAGTAGAGTGAGCCAATAAGGCTCGTAACAACCAAGCTAAAACCAGACCATCTCTGACTGGTCCGGCTGTTACACCTCCACAGAGACCTGTCAATCACACCACATACACTACATCAGGGGTGTCAAAGTCAAATGGACGGAGGGCCAAATAAAAAAATCAGCTACAAGACGAGGGCCGGACTGTTCGAATGTTCATTGAAAATTTTTTAAATGACGCATATAGTCTAGTGAACCTAATTGAACCTACTGAAAACCTAACAAATATATTACAATATGATCAGATAAATAAAGCAATATTTTCTTATGGCTCTGTCAGTAATCTTTAATTTTCAACAGACACAAAAGACAAATTTCCTTTATATAAATATCCCCATAACATGAACATTAAATGAAAGAAACCGGTATTCAAGGCACCATCAGTAGACTATATTTTCTATTTTAGCAAAAGTGGGCTAAATTTACTTCAAAGAAAAAACAATAATAGCAATTTTCTATCATCCACTCAACTGAAATATTTTTAAAATATAATTGGATTGAAATACAAAAAAATAAAGTGCAAAAATCTATTAATCAAAAACAACACTTTGTTTAAGGAGAAGTAACATGCAGTGAAAACAAATATTAAATTTTAACTTTTAAACTTGAACTGAGTAAAAACTCTAAATATGTGATTGCACAGTAATGTTCACTTGTTTGAGGTTGAGGGTGATACTTGGTGGTGTCCCATCTTTTCCACAAGTTCATCAATGTTCGGGGTAAGGCTCTGAGCTGAAGAAATCCTCAGAATTGAGTGGAGGTGTTCAGCAGTAAGTCGACTTCTGTGTGATGTTTTGTTCAGGTTCATCAAAGAAAACAGTTGTTCACACAGGTATGTGCTGCCAAACATAGACAACGTTTGAGCAGCCTGGATGCGCAGCTGGGGCATTGTGCCGGGGAGGAAACGGGCGAACTCCGCAGCACCCACTGCCGCATATTTTGCCCTCAGTGCATCATTGCATTGGAGGTCAATCAACTCCATTTGGAGGTTTGGTGGTGAGCTTTCCACGTCAACAGCAAATGGGTTACCGAGCAGTTCCAACCTGCTTTTTTGTGCTTCAAAGTCAGCAAATCGGCGTCGAAAGTCAGCGGCAAGCATACCTATTTTATCAGCCAACTGTGTGCTCGGGAACGCACTGGTAGAGAGCTTCTCTTTCATGGTCTGGCAGCTGGGAAAGTGGCTCAAATTTTCTTTCCGCATCTGCGTCTCCCACAGAGTCAGTTTGGTTTTAAATGCCTTCACTGTACTGTACATATCAGAGATGACACGATCCCGACCCTGCAGCTGCAAGTTTATTGCATTCAGATGACTCGTAATGTCACACAGAAAAGCCATTTCACACAGAAACATTTCGTCTCGGAGTTGTGTTGTGTCTTTCCCTTTGCTGTCCAAGAACAGACAAATCTCCTCACGAAGCTCGAAACATCTTTGAAGCACCTTTCCCTGGCTTAGCCATCGCACCTCTGTGTGATAAGGCAAATCACCATGCTCCGTTTCTAACTCCGTCAGAAATGCCTTGAACTGGCGGTGATTCAAACCTTTGGCTCTGATAAAGTTAACTGTGCGCGTGATGATGCTCATTACATGCTCCATTTTCAAGGCTTTACCGCACAACGCTTCCTGGTGTATGATACAATGATAAGCTGTCAGCTCACCTGTCGCGTTTTCCTCTTGCATCTTTTCCCGTATCTTCGCCACCAGTCCGCTCCTGTGTCCACACATCGCAGGTGCTCCGTCGGTTGTCAAACCCACGAGTTTTTCCCAAGGCAGCTCCATCTCATTTACACATCTTGACACCTCTTCATACAAATCATGCCCCGTAGTTGTGCCATGCATAGGACGTAAAGCCAAAAACTCCTCTGTCACGCTTAGGTTGGAGTCCACTCCGCGGATGAAAATTGACAACTGGGCAATGTCAGAAATGTCGGTGCTCTCATCCACAGCCAAGGAATATGCAATAAAATCTTTTCCCTTTTTCACAAGCTGCTCTTTTAGATTGATGGACAACTGGTCTACTCTCTCGGCAATGGTGTTTCTGCTCAGACTCACATTTAAAAAGAGTTGCCTTTTTTCTGGGCAAACTTCGTCACAAACTTTAATCATGCAGTTTTTGATGAAATCCCCCTCCGTAAATGGCCGGGCTGATTTAGCGATCTCTTCTGCCAAAATAAAACTGGCCTTGACAGCAGCCTGGCCTTGTGATTTGGCTTTTTTGAACAGAGCCTGTCGAGATTTGAGGCCTCGTTTTAATTCCTCTGCCTTTTGTAGCCTTTGTTCCATGTCCATATTCTTGTTTTTGTCCGCGTGTTTCGTTTCATAATGTCGTCTCAGATTATACTCTTTCAGTACCGCCACACTTTCTCCACACAGAAGACACACAGGTTTTCCAGCTACCTTCGTGAACATATACTCCGACTCCCACCTTGTTTGAAACCCCCGGTTCTCAGTATCCACCTTCCGTTTTGCCATTTTTGATGGGTATCTGAAAGTTAATTTTACTGTGATGCTGACGACTGCTGTGCCAATAAATATTGAAATGAAGCAGCCTACTGCTCGGTGCGTCACCTTTGCATTGTGGGAAATGTAGTATTGGTGCGTGTAAAAGATCTGCGGGCTGCCGGCTTGCTGCGGGCCGGTTCTAATAATAAATCAAGATCATCCCAGGGGCCGTAAAAAACCTTCTTGCGGGCCGGATGTGGCCCGCGGGCCTTGACTCTGACATATGTGCACTACATGACCAAAAGTATGTGGACACTCGCTCGTCGAATATCTCATTCCAAAATCATGGGCATTAATATGGAAATGGTCCCCCTTTTCTGTTCTAACAGCCTGCACTCTTCTGGGAAGGCTTTCCACTAGATGTTGGAACATTGCTACGGGGGCTTGCTTCCATTCAGCCACAAGAGCATTAGTGAGGTCAGGCACTGATGTTGGGCGATTAGGCCTGGCACACAGTCAGTGTTCCAATTCATCCCAAAGGTGTTCGATGGGGTTGAGGTCAGGGCTCTGCGCAGGCCAGTCATGTTCTTTCACACCGATCTCAACAAACCATTTCTGTGTAGACCTCGCTTTGTGCATAGGGGCATTGTCATGCTGAAACAGGAAAGAGATTTCCCTAAATTGTTGACAAAGTTGGAAGCACAGAATCGTAATGTCATTGTATGCTGTAGAGTTTAGATTTCCCTTCACTGGAACTAAGAGGCCTAGCCAGAACCATTAAAAACCGCCCCAGACCATTATTCATCATCCACCAAACTTTACAGTTGGCACTATGCATTCAAGCAGGTAGCGTTCTCCTGACATTCGCCAAACCCAGATTCGTCCGTCGGACTCCCAGATGGTGACGCTTGATTCATCACTCTAGAGAACGCATTTCCAGTGCTCTCGAGTCCAATGGCGAGAGCTTTACACCACTCCAGCAGACGCTTAGCATGGTGATCTTAGGCTTGTGTGCGGCTGCTCGGCCATGGAAACCCATTTAATGAAGCTCCCGACAAACAGTTATTGTGCTGACGTTGCTTCCAGAGGCAGTTTGGAACTCGGTAGTGAGTGTTGCAACCGAGGACAAACTATTTTTACGTGCTACGCACTTCAGCACTCGGCAGATGTGTTCTGTGAGATTGTGTGGCCTACCACTTCGTGGCTGAGCCATTGTTGCTCCTAGACGTTTTCACTTCACAATAACAGTCCTTACAGTTGTCCGGGGCAGCTCTAGCAGGGCAGACATTTTACAAACTGACTTCTTGGAAAGGTGGCATCCTATGATGGTGCCACATTGAAAGTCACTTAACTCTTCAGTAAGGCCATTCTACTGTCAATGTTTGTCTATGGAGATTGCATGGCGGTGTGCTCAATTTTATACACCTGCCAGCAACGGGTGTGGCTGAAATAGCCACATCCACTAATTTGAAGGGGTGTCAACATACTTTTGCACGCACACACACACACACTCTGTGCAGAAATAAGGGTGACAGCCCAACAGCAGCATGATAATCTAAGATAATGTCATACCAACCACACACACACACACACACACATATATATACAGACCCTCTAGAGTGGGGCAGGGAAGTAAGGGCAGAGGGAGGGAGGGAGGGAGGGGGGGTAAAAGCTTGTAGGGATCTTGTATCCAGCCCTGTGCAACCATGCTGGTTTAAACCGACAAAGTAGGAGCAGCTTACACTCACCTGCTGGGACACAATCACACTGCCCAGTGTGCACGCGTGTGTGTGTGTGTGTGTGTGTGTGTGTGTGTGTGTGTGTGTGTGTGTGTGTGTGTGTGTGTGTGTGTGTGTGTGTGTGTGTGTGCATAAACTGATCGAAGCAGACTGTATTTGGCCTCAAGAAAAGAAATAGAAAAAACACTTGCTTTACAGAAACACACACATTCTCCTTTACACACGAGTACACTCACAGACCCAAATCAATGGAGAGAGGCACACACACAGAAACACACCCACAACCTCACACACAGACACACACCCACAACCACACACACAAACACATACCCACTACCACAATCATACACACAGACACACACCCACACACAGACACACACCCACAACCACACGCGTACACGGCTCATCAGCTGCTGTAATTGATTATTCAGACATGCACTGTCTTGAAATAAGTCCGCATTTCTGCAGTGTTTGGGGCACAGACACACAGGGAGCTGTGTGTGTGTGTGTGTGTGTGTGTGTGTGTGTGTGTGTGTGTGTGTGTGTGTGTGTGTGTGTGTGTGTGTGTGTGTGTGTGTGTGTGTGTGTGTGTGTGTTTCTTCAGCAAAACCCAGTAGCTGGGACAGAGGAAGAAAATGCATTTTCTCCACTTGTTTTTATTTATTTCCGAATACATTAATATATTTGTCATTTTGTTTGAGGAGGGAAATGGAGCTGGCACTCGGTGTTGCCATGGTAGCAATGGCCCAATGTTCCAAATGACACGGCAGGATACATGCTTCCAAACACACAACCAATAAGGTAGACAAGCTGACCCTTTATGGTGCCGGACGAACCTCTCTCTCTCTCTCTCTCTCTCTCTCTCTCTCTCTCTCTCTCTCTCTCTCTCTCTCTCTCTCTCTCTCTCTCTGTCTCTCTCTCTCTCTCTCTCTCTCTGTCTCTTTCTCTCATTAAATCATCCCCAATACACCCTCTCGTCGCCCCTTAATTCATGTCATGAAACATTAACAGAGAGGAGTTTGAATTGGCCTTAAAAGTAGGTCAGAAAGTTTGTGAACCAAACCAGGATTACACACGTTCAATAACACTTATATGGAGGGAAGGAGGAAGGAGGAGAGAAAGGAAGGATAGTCGGGAAAGGAGGAAAAGGGGCAAGGACCTAAGTACAAAGCAGCATCATTATCATGAAAGGCCAGGAGAATGACACATTTACACGCACATATGCACGAACACACACACACACACACAGTTTCCAGTTCATTTAAAGCCCCTGATGACAGAGGCATGGTGTGTGTAATTAGTCATGTTTGCTGGGTGATTATAAGTGTGATTATATGTGTGGGTTTTCTCCTCATACTGTAATAACACAATTAGGGAGGAAAGAGACACTTCCCTCGGCACAGTGTGTGTGTGTGTGTGTGTGTGTGTGTGTGTGTGTGTGTGTGTGTGTGTGTGTGTGTGTGTGTGTGTGTGTGTGTGTGTGTGTGTGTGTGTGTGTGTATGTGTGTGTGTATGTGTGTGTGTGTGTATGTGTGTGTGTGTGTGTGTGTGTGTGTGTGTGTGTGTGTGTGTGTGTGTGTGTGTGTGTGTGTGTGTGTGTGTGTGTGTGTGTTCAATATCAGGCTATTTTCCATCCCTGCCCTGTCCTCGGCTGTTCCACAGCCTCATAAGCTAACTTGTCTTACTTACAGAGTATTGGAGTTAATTAATTCTTTATGCATTTGCATAACCGCAAAAGTCAACACAGAGTACTTGATGCAATCATCTGCACAGTAAGACAGAAATAATGGTGTTCCAAAAAAGGCCCAGCTGCCAGGACCACAAATACAAACTCCATCTAGACACAGTTGCCCAAGAGCACACAAAAAACTATACCTTCCTCAGCCTAAACACAGGTAACTTCCACAAAGCTGTGAACGATCTGAGAGACAAGGCAAGAATGGGCCTTCTACGCCATCAAAAGGAACATCATATTTGACATCCCAACTAGGATCTGGCTAAAAATACTTGAATCAGTTATAGAATCCATTGCCCTTTATGGTTGTGTGGTCTGGGGTCCGCTCACCAACCAAGAATTCACAAAATGGGACAAACACCAAATTGAGACTCTGCATGCAGAATTCTGCAAAAACATCCGTGTACAACCTAAAACACCAGATACTGCTTGCAGAGCAGAATTTGGACGATTCCCATCTAATTATCAAAATCCAGAAAAGAGATGTTCAGTTCTACAACCAAACCTTCCATAATAAACATTCCATAACTAGAAGTGTTCCCTAAGAAAGCTGGTCCTGTTCACAAACAGACCCCACAGAGCCCCAGGACGGCAACACAATTAGACCCAAGCAAATCATCGGAAAACTAAAATAGAATTACTTGACACATTGGAAAGAATTCACCAAAACACTGAGCAAACTTGAATGCTATTTGGACCAAAACAGAGAGTACACAGAATACCTGACCATTGTGACTGACCCAAAATTAAGGAAAGCTTTGACTATGTACAGACTCCGTGAGCATAGCCTTGCTATTGTTCGAGGCTACCATAGACAGACCTGGCACACCGCCCACAAAATGAGGTGGAAACTGAGCTGCACTTCCTATCCTTCTGCCAAATGTATGACCATATTTGTCAAGTATACTCCCTCTCTGGGGCTCTAGGTCACCAGGTTGCTCATTATTACACACACCTGTCACCAGCGCCTCATCAGACTCACCTGGACTTCATCACCTTCCTGATTACCTTCCCTATATCTGTCACTCCCTTTGCTTCCTTCCCCAGGCGTTATTGTTTATGTTCTGTTGTTTCAAGTCTGTACGCTGCTCGTGGTTCGTCTATGTTTGTTTATTTATTAAATGATTCACTCCTTGTACTTGCTTCCCGACTCTCAACGTACACGTTACAATGTTAGAGACACATATTTCCCTCGGATTACACAGACCCACAAAGAATTTGAAAACAAATCCAATTTGAACAAACTCCCAGATATATTAGCGAAATACCACTGTGTGCCATCACAGCAGCAAGATGTGTGACCTGTTGCCACAAGAAAAGGACAACCAGTGAGGAACACACACCATTGTAAATACAACCCATATTTATTTATTTTCTCTTTTGTATTTGAACCAGTTGCACATTGTTACAACACTGTACATTGCCATAATATAACATTTAAAATGTTCTTTTGATTGTAATGTTTACTGTTCGTGTTTGATTGTTTATTTCACTTTTGTTTATCTATTTCACTGGCTTTGGCAATGTAAACATATGTTTCCCATGCCAATAAAGCCCTTTGATTTGAAATTGAATTGACTTGAAATTGAATTGACTTGAAATTGAATTGACTTGAAATTGAATTGACTTGAAATTGAATTGACTTGAAATTGAATTGACTTGAAATTGAATTGACTTGAAATTGAATTGACTTGAAATTGAATTGACTTGAAATTGAATTGAGAGAGACAGAGAAAGAAAAAGGAGAGAGAAAAGTAGAGAAAATGAAAAGAGGGGAGAGGGGGAGAAGTGAGAGAGAGACGAAATGAAAGAGAAGTTGAGAAGTGTGGAGGGTGACACTTCAAAGAGAGAGGGAGCAAGTGATAGTGGAAAAGAGAGTAAAGGGAAAGAGACGGATACAGAAGGAGCCACGAAGAAGTCTGTATGAGAAGCTCTTCCATTCAGCCGCCATCAGCATCCCTCCCTCCCTCTTCCTTTCTCATCCATCCATCCCTTCTCGCTGTATTGACGAAGGGACCTCTTTATATGGTAATGCCTTTCCCACCTGAGAGGCATGAAGAGGACATTAACGCTCACGCTCACACACACACACACACACGCACGCACGAAGGAACGCACGCGCACACACACACACACACAGGCGTGAAGAGCACATTAGCGTTGACTGAGATATGTATGCAGCTCACATCTGTCATATGTCGCTGCCGTAGCAACGGAGGGTGCCACGGTTACGAGAGCGATGATGTGTGTGTGTGTACGTTCGTGCATGCGTGTGTGCGTGTGTACAAGGCTAGGTGGTAATTTACCAACACTGCTGTAATGTAGTGGTACTGTATGTTACAGGGGAGTCCGTAAGAGAAATTATACCTCTCCAAACTGAGATCTGAGCCAGCGACACTCCTACTTGTACATTCTAGCACATATTCCTCATGGCTCACACAAACACACACACATCACACACGCACGTCACACACTCTGATCCACTTTAATGAGCTGAACCTGACTAACCAAGAACAGACCGCTCACCAGCTACGATTTGGGTGTAGGACACACACACACACACACACACACACACACACACACACACAGGAACCAGGACTTGAATGACTTCAGCTTTGGTACCAGATGTGCCTCTGAGCCTCCAGCTACAAATATGTCTATAAAAATCCTCCCATGCGGTGTCACTGACATCTACCTCTTTTTCCCTGACCCGTCTCCTCCTTCCATCTCTCCCTCCCTCCCTCTCCTCCTCCCTCTCCTCTGCCATTATTACTAACATAACCCCTCTAGAGGCCATATCTTGCTCTCTTCACTCCCTCTATTCGTACATTTCTCTCCTTCCTCCCATACATTGTCTATCCCTGTTCTTCTTTGAGAGCCCTCCTCATCTTTCCTCCTGTAGTTGGTTGGTCAGTCATATACCTTAACCACAGCACAGCTAACAAACACATCCACTTCAAAGAGAAAGGAAAAGACACGCAAACACACACACTGTGTGATTTCAGATCTCTCCATTAGAAATAGACAGATGAGGGGGAGGAAAGGAGGAATGGGAAGGGAGAATGGGGGAGGCAAAAGCCCCTTCCTGCTCTGCTGTACCTAGTCATGCAAATTAGGTAAATTAGGCTACACTTATTCCCTCTCTTTCACTTTTTTCTCCTTTGTTCCTTCTCTCCATTGCCCTCCAACCCTGAGCCTTGCAGACACACATGGCAGTGGCAGGTTGCAGCGAGTGACATTTTCCGAACATGGACTCCGTTGCTGCACTCTTCAACTGTGTGGTGTTGTGTGTGTTTCTGTTCCCTGTGTATTGTTTGCGGACGCTCAGCAGAGACTGAGAACCAGGTCTCTCTACAGTGGCTCTGTGAAGGTCATGATTAGCATAGCAATACTCATGTCTGTTGGTTCTGTCAGGGGGGGGGGGGGGGGGGGGGGGGGGTTAGCAGGAGAGGTGATGGATGCACCGTGGCCGCGTCCCAAATTCCACCCTATTCCATACATAGTGCACTGCTTCTGACCAGGTTCCAATGGGCTCTGGTCAGAAGTAGTGCACTATGTAGGGAATCGGGTGGTATTTGGGACAGAACCCGTGTCCCTTGTCTCCTCTGAGAGACCTACTAGCTACCAGCCATGTTCCTGTCAGAACAACAGAGATTTGCCCAGACAACAACCCCTCAAACTCTCTCTCGTCCCATCACTAATAGCTTTGTACGAGCCAGAACAGCTCTGGACATGAGGACCCGAGTCTATTGCAGGGCCCCTTCCATAATAACAGTACTCTTTTTTTTCTTTCCCAACGATGAGAATACAAACTCATCATATCAAACCATTCCATTTGTGTCTCTCTCCTGATAAGAAAGTTGCCCAGCCAGAGAGCTCAAACAGCAACTAAAGTCAGTCAACGTCCCTTTACACCAATCATCAATATGACTGCACTCCAATAATAATGATACTGATGCTGATGATGCTGATGATGATGATGATGATGACTCCGATGATGAGGATGATGACTCCGATGATGATGATGATGACGATAAGTGTCGGCCGTTCCAAATGGCCCGCCGCATATGGCTGCCCTCCAACATTGCTCTGAATGGAAAAGTCTGTTATGTCCGTTCTTTGAATTACAATTCTATGTGGAAGCCTGTGCATTTACCTGCTGAGTGCAATTCACTAGGAGAGTGTCAAACGTTCACCCTGTAATCCACTATAATACTAACATACCCACACTCTCCAGTCAATTACCACTATGTAATGGAGGCTGGGAAAAAGGTTAACTTTATCTGAACCCCCTCTCTCTCTCTCTCTCTCTCTCTCACACACACACACACACACACACACACGACTAAACAGTAAGATTCTCCCACCCTTGACAATACCGCGCTCCATATGACCCCTTCACTAAACCTGCAGCTTCCAGAAGGTGCACATACGAACATCGTGTACCATTTATATTGACTTAATCAACAAGACAGTTCATTGTTCAAGTCAAGATCCTGATGTTAGATAGGGATTTTGCAGGTAGAGACCTTGGGACTATCTGCCATTTTTGTCAAAAATGAGTTAGCCGCATATAATTAATCTTTAGATGGTTCTTCATATGTTTGTGATGTTAAAAAAAAATGTAAGTCAATTGTAAGTGTTTTTTTTGTTTTTTTTTACTAAATCAAACCAAGTCTAAGTTCATTGGTCGCGTACACAGATTTGCAGATGTTAATGCAGGTGAAGTGAAATTCTTGCATAAACCCCTCATAAACCCTTATCTAAGGTCCAATCACAAGCCTGAACAAATACAGAGGGACCAATCAGAACACATCTTTGCAATCTCCCTTTAAGTATGGTCTAGGCTAGTCTGGACAGCAATACTGGCACGCAAGCAAAACTAAACAACACTGTCAGAAACCTTAAATGTTGTCACATCGTTGTTCAGTGATGACAGTTAATAATTAGTCTGGTGAGCATAATACATTTCTTCATGTATTTGAGGATGTGCTCTGACTATCTTAGTAAAATAGTGTAATTCTATCATTTATGTATTCCAATAGCTACAGTTGTCATAAAGAAAGAAGAATTTACTACAAAACAGTTCTGAGATCTGAGATGTGAAAACGTTCATGCTCAATATCTCAGAACTATGCCTTGTGCAGATAGAACCTTATAGTCCCAAGGTCACGAGGTGGTCCCCAACGTTTTTTTGTTTCTCCCAGTTCCCACTATGATTTCAATAGAAATCTGTTCAGTTTCCACTGCAAGTTGACCCTGTGTCTGAAACTTCACCCCTGGTTGTTCGGTCTGATAGGTGAGCTCCTCAACTCCATAAGGCACCTGGGGGAGCGTTCAGCAGGATACAACGTTGTGCAACATTGATTTCAGATAGAAATACACCATGTAGAACAAACACCCCTCTTTGACATTTAGAAAAAGGCAGGGCTGCCCAACCCTCTTCCTGGAGAACTGCTAAATTAGGATTGGGCTGAAAACCTACAGGACAGTAGATCTCCAGGAAGAGGGTTGGGCTGAAAACCTACAGGACAGTAGATCGCCATGAAGAGGGTTGGACTGAAAACCTAAAGGACAGTAGATCTCCAGGAAGAGGGTTGGACTGAAAACCTACAGGACAGTAGATCTCCAGGAAGAGGGTTGGACTGAAAACCTACAGGACAGTAGATCTCCAGGAAGAGGGTTGGGCTGAAAATCTACAGGACAGTAGATCTCCAGAAAGAGGGTTGGGCTGAAAACCTACAGGACAGTAGATCTCCAGGAAGAGGGTTGGACTGAAAACCTACAGGACAGTAGATCTCCAGGAAGAGGGTTGGGCAGCCCTGGAATAAGGGATTGTGTCAGCTCTATTGATGGCATTTCTATCGGCAAAGTTCCACAACTTTTGTCTACTGAACGCGGCCCAGCTGTCTGTTGCTATACAGCACCCCCTGTGTCCCTACTTGGGACTGCTCTGGTCCCTCACTTATAGGCCTACCACTCACTCATCACCTGTGCACTGTCAGCAATGACCACGGTCAGCAACCATGTCTCAGAGCAACCTTCTCTATTGCCAACAAACAGTAGGGCGTGCTGTAGATACAACCACACCGGAATGGCAGACTATGGAGAGAACCCTAGACCTTCAAACACGCTTGTTCTCAAATACAGTACCAGGCTGAAAGAAAATCCAACTTTTATGCACCATGGTTAGGCTGGGCTAGAACGGGGAGATGGTTCAGAGAAAGATTGAGTTTAAGCATAAGGTTAGAAGTTCATAAGCATTCTACATCCCCTCAGAATAGACCCGTGGATGAATGGGCCAATTACGCACATTGGGAGTCAAAGCCGAACTCATTTTAATCGGTTTTAATTGGGATCCCACCAGTACCACCCCTCCCCCCTGCGGTCTTAACGACCCGTGGTCTTTTTACAGCAGCCAGGATCATGACGCGATTCCTCTGTTCGCTCTGGGTTGACTGTACGCGCGCTGTGCCACGCAGAACGCTGCTATTTGTAACCAATTAACACCGTCCCCGCGGGCTGCATTCGTCACTCTGTAGGACCTAGACTCTTGGCAATGCAGATAACTTGGCAAGGCCGCCTAAATTCCGCAACATGTTGGAAAAAAAAACTCAATCGGGCATATAGGCCTATTGTGCTCTATAGCGAGAGAACCCTCTTTACGCACACACACGCGGGCGCGCAAACAATCACACGCGAGCACAGGCACGCGTGCGCGCGCGCACACACACACACACACACACACACACACAAATATACATACATACACACACACCTGCACAGTGAAACGAGTCTGTGCCTCTGACAAAATTCATTTGTAGCATTCATTTATGACAGTGGGAAATACAAATACATAGGTAGCCAAATACCACAGTAAATAACCCAACTATGGACACGAAAAAAACTATCGGCCTAATGGAAAGCATCCATTATATTAATCGCCAAAAAAATGCGTAATGAAGCAAATTGAACTCATTTATTTACATTTTGGATAAAGCTGATGGACAAGAAATCAAATTGTATTATCATATTTGTTTTGGCATAATACCAGTTATAGAACGAGCACCCCGCACAAAGCTGTCTGCCTTTGAACTGAGATTTTCCCATAGGCTCTCTGGCTCTACAGCCCAAGCACAACACAACACAAACAGGGTAGTAGTCAGATTTACCATTATCCAACTCACTATCCAACTCCAACTCACTACTCATATCATGCGTCTTTTACATGGAAACAGAAAACAGTCATGCCATGTATGGAGATGTCAATATTCCCAATATGGTACACCATAGTGATGTCTGATGGTCTTTGCAGAGTTCGCCAGATTCAGAGGATGCTATAGCCGAGCAGCATTGCATATAGCCGGGCTTACCTTGCTGGAGTAGGGGCCGGGAATCAGTAGCTTCAGCGCCTGTCTCTTCAGCTCCGCCAGCCGGGCATTGCAGTGCTCACACCATATCCCCCTCTCTCTCTCAGAACCAGGGGAGCTCCCGCTGCCAGAGCCAGGCGAACCTGTACCGAAACCTGGCGAGCCACCTAGAGACCCAGGGGAACCGGTCCCGATCCCTGGAGATATGGTCCCGGGGGAACCGGAGAAGGATCCCGGGGACGAAGTGCCAGATCCTGGGGAGGGGGTGCCTGTGGAGCTGGGCATAGATCCGGCTCCCTCTGGAGCTGGTCGGCTGCCGGTCCGGGACTCCTCATAGGCCTTTCTGTACCATGTCTCCGGGGAGAAGGAGGTTGATTTTGTCGGGGAGGTGTCGGTAATCTGTTGGGAGCAACATAAAGGCAAGCCTACCTTTAATGGAACATTTAAATTGGGGAGACGCACAATAACGCACTAGTCACTATACGCGGTCTTTGCAATGTTAATAAACGGCACCACAGCCGAAAAAAAACCACGTAGGTCTAAAGTTTGAACACAAATTGCAAAAAAGCATTTAAAAAACTAAAGGTGAGTATGATATTTGCGTTCCCTAACTATAGCCTACTCTCTTCGCCGCAGTAATTAAGTGCCTACCTACACTCAAACCTGTAGCAAGCATACAGTTACTGCTCTGTTGGAATGCATGAGCGCTCATCAGTAGTGCACGACTCACTGTTGTTGTTGCCACAATTATCACTGATATAATCATCCAATCCATTTATACTAGTATTCATTAGAAATACTTACCCCGTATTTTCTGCTCCTGCTGGTCACAGACCTCTCTTTGGTCCCAGACAGAGAAGTCATGTTGAAGGTGAGGAGATGGGAAGGGAGGATTGGGGAGAAATAAATCTCGGTTGTTTTACATCCAAGAAGACCAAATAGATTTAAATTAATTCCACGCCCCTCCGCGCTTCTCAATCATGAACCAATATCACACAGATTGGGTATCCATATAGCCTACTGTATTCAACCATGAAAAACAACGACCTAACAGTAAGTCCACTCAAATTGATCCAATAGGCGCAATAATTAGTTCCAATCCACGGTCTCCTTTAGCGACTTGAAAGTGGAGGACAGACGGGTTTCTCTCTCTGGGAGCGGCGAAGTGCAGCAGGCAAGGCGGTAGCAGAGTGAATTCTGCCGCTGCCGCACAGGCTCAACGTTGAGACAGTGGGGACGCCGCGTCTGCAGCGCTATAGCCCACACCACAGTCCAAGGCAGAGCAGAGGCACAGCCGTGGTATTCCTCTGGCTGTCTGTACGCCTGCAAACTGCAGGAGGCTCCGTGCTCATCTGAAGGCAGAGGTGCAGACTGGAGAGAGTGGCGCTCACATCTGGCTGGGGGAGGGTCCTCTCTGCCCCCTCCTCACTGGCCGACCAATACCGTATCAATGCTTGGTTGACTGACAGGTGGCAGCTAATTTCCTATGTCAACTTTTGGAGGGGGTAAATGCTGACTAGGGAGTAAGGTAGTAACAGATGCGTAGCCTATGATAGACAATGGTTGCAAGAGAGTGATGTGCATTAAAAAGGTACCTGGATCAGGGGTGTGCTATGTATAGTTGGATCAAAGAGGTTTAGGCCTAATCAAGAATATCATTCAGAATTATCATCATCATCACCACCACTACCACAGAAACGAGGTATATTTCTAAGCAATAAGGTAGTATTAAATCATTCACTGGAGAGGTTTTACACAAAACACAATCACTCAACTTAAACCCCCCCCAAAAAAGCTTGAGTTTATTGTCCTATTCATGAATAGTCTCGTTCAATTCATTTGTGTTTCGCATTCTGAGGATAATGCACATAGGGGATGCTGGTGGTGTCATGTTAATGAAAGCATATTGCTGCTGTGATTTATGGGATTGACACAGCCTGGGGTTTTGATGTTGTTTGTGGATGCACAGCGCCATCTGGTGTCACTGCATGGCCTAGCACAACAGATGAAGATAAAACAATGTTTTATGTCACTGCAAATATTTACAATACCTCAATATATTCTGTATCAGATTTTGAATCTAGAACAATACAACAATTAGGCAAGATGATGGTTACATTTGTCATTATTCCCAGAAGGTGTGAGTGTGTGAGTGTGCGTGCATGCAAGAGTGTGTATGTGTGTGTGTGTGTGTGGGGGGGGGGGGGGGGGGGGGGGGGGTGTTTGTGTGTGCATGTGTGTGTGTCTGGGGTCATCCACGGTCATCATGCTAACAAAGTCTTTGTAGACGATGGCGTTCTTGGCAGGTTCCAGAACAGCTGACAGAATCTCCTCCATCTCCTGCTGGGTGAAGAGCTCTCCTGCACAGAGGAACTCATAGGAACAATAGATCTTTATTCATCCATTATACAGACACAATCACAACTTTCGATAACACAGTACCAAACACACCATAAACGCACACAACACGCTGGGAGCAGCACGGTGTCCACCACAGAACAGCCAGCCCCTGCAGTTTAAAGTGAGCCTTGCTCAAAGTCACAACGGCAGTAGGTGGCTCCTGAGATAGTGATGGCAGTTGCCTTTATAACTTTCAGGCTACCGCCACCCCTTAGCAGGGTTTCTCAATGTTGATTCTGGGGACACACTATTTGCTGAATGTCACTCCAGCTGAGCATCTGTTAGATACTAATAAGTGCATCTGCTTGGTCGAAGGGAACCAGCAAACTGGAAGTGACCTTTTCTTGAAATATGCTCAGAATTAATACTGTAGTCAACCAGAGACTATATTGCTGATCTGGGGGATATCATCATATCATGTTTGTACAGTAGATTGTTATCTGTCAGTAGCTGTCAAAATCTTTGACCACTGGAGGGCATGAGTACTGTAATATCACCTTGCTGTAATCAAAGAACACATTAATGTTAATACAAAGTGACAAGATGTGACAGATTTGTGATTTCGGGCCAATGATTCTGTGGTTTTCTATGTTGCTTCCACATTACCTGCCTGTGTCAAGTACTTTGTGACTCGTTATCTCCTCCGGTTCCAAATGTCCCTTGTTCAGCTGATCTGATGCAAAGTGAACCCAAGGTATGGTCCTAAACAGTCTATAAAAGAAGGAATCTAACGTAAGAGCCTACAGTTTACATACAGAAACAAAACAGGCTACATACAGAAGCAAAACAGTCTACTTACAGAACTTAGACAGTCTACAACATATAAACCACAAGATAAGAATGTATACAATCTACATTTAGAACCTATACAGTCTGCAATAGAGGGAATTAACCCAAGATAACCAATACAGTCTACATTCAGAACCCATACAGTCTGCAATAGAGGGAATTAACCCAATATAATCAATACAGTCTACATTCAGAACCTATACAGTCTGCAATAAAGGGAATTTACCCAAGATAACCAATACAGTCTACATATACATCCTCAAAGGCCTGGAGCAGCAGGTCCTCAGGGATGGGCCAGAACCTGCATACCTGCACACACACGCACGCACACATACACACACACACACACACACACACACACACACACACACACACACACACACACACACACACACACACACACACACACACACACACACACACACACACCGGTGTGCTGCAGTTTCTTTTCCAAACTGCAGCCTATAGTGTAGAATACATCTAGCATGGTTGGTAGTGTTGTGTAGGATGAATACCTTCTTTCAGGAAGCAGCATATGGAAACAGGCTGAGGAGGACTATTACAGTCATATGGTTTCATTTGAACCTCTCAGATGTATTACATTCCATGACAGTGGTTAGGATGTACACAGGATGCCACAAACACACAGTCACAACACAATGGACATTCTTTTCAATGCAGTTTTATTCTCCAGATCTGGGTGACTATGTATGGGGCACATGAAACAGAGTGTGATGGGTAAGCCTGTCTGAGAGCTGAAGTCTTGTGTTAGCTCCCAGAGCCTGTTAGGTGGTGCTGACTGTCAGAGTGGTGAGAAGTGGGCAGGGTGTGTTAGGCTTGAGTTAGTTAGAAGGACACACCCTGTAAACATGACACAACTCAACACAATGTTTATCAAACCATTATGATCTCCCCTCTCTCTGTCTCTCTCCCTCTCTCTCTCTCCCCTTCCTGTTTTTCTCTCAAGCCCCACCCATCTGTTGTCCGCATCTCCCTTCCATCTCAATGACTCCTCTGTGTCCTGTGTCTCAATCTGTTTTTCATTATTGTTTACTTTGGCCCTGCTCTGTTTCTCCTCCCCCTTTCTCTCTCCGTTTTGTCATCCCCCTGTACTTTTTCTTCTCTCTCTCCAGCCTGAGGCTCAGTGGACATAGGAAGTAGTTAAGTGTTGTTGGAGTGTCTCTCAGATAGTCTGTTACTCCTCGGGTGCTTATAGAAACAGTCTGGACCACACACACACCTTTAACACAATCTCATACAGAACATCCCTGCAAGTAAGTGAAATATATCAATCACATCATGTTTGTATAAGGTGTCACAAAGTGCCACGCCAGTGACAGGCAGACAGTTAACAGAAGTGTTATCCCATACTAAGACCGGGTAGTAAAAGGTGGGAGTGATTATGCCTGTTTCATCAGCGAGCTACAACCTTGTTTCTTATCTTTATAGTGAATCCCACCTCCTTCTGGACACACGTACTCTGTCTATATTTGGAGTAAGACACTGATCTAAGGTCAGTTTTGCTATGTGTAAGAACAGAGGCAGTATTTTTCTCTGGTAATTCAGGAATAATTTATATATTTGTATTTCTTAATTATTACATTTTTTCAGGGGGTGTTGCAGCACCCTCAGCACCCCTACTTCCCGCAGCTATGTGTAAACCTGTTAGTAGGCCTGGCCATATCTGTGATAACTTAGGTCAGGAATAACCAGGGTGAATTTAATGAGAAAAAAATCCCTCTGGAATTGATCACTGTAAAATAACCAATTAAGGCCAATGTTGCCACTTAGCCTTCCATAGCTACACTATATATACAAAGGTATGTGGACACCCCTTCAAATGAGTGAATTCGGCTATTTCAGTCACACCCGTTGCTGACAGGTGTATAAAATTGAGCACACAGCCATGCAATCTCCATAGACAAACATTGACAGTATAATGGCCTTACTGAAGAGCTCGCTAGAGCTGCCCCGGTCAACTGTAAGTGCTGTTATTGTGAAGTGGAAACAGAACGGGACCGCCGAGTGTTGAAGCGCGTAGCATGTAAAAAATAATCTGTCCTTGGTTGCAACACTCACTACGAGTTCCAAACTGCCTCTGGAAGCAACGGCAGCACAATAACTGTTGGCTGGGAGCTGCATAGTGTCAACTGTAAAGTTTGGTGGAGGAGGAATAATGGTTTCGGGCTGTTTTTCATGGTTCTGGCTAGGCCTCTTAGTTCCAGTGAAGGGAAATCTTTTAACGCTACAGCATACAATGACATTCTTGACAATTCCGTGCTTCCAACTTTGTGGCAACAGTTTAGAGAAGGCCCTTTCCTGTTTCAGCATGACAAAGCCCCCTGTGCACAAAGCGAGATCCATACAGAAATGGTTTGTTGAGATCGGTGTGGAAAAACTTGACTAGCCTGCACAGAGCCCTGACCTCAACCCCACCATCGCCTTTGGGATTAATTGGAATGCTGACTGCGAGCCAGGCCTAATCGCCCATAATCAGTGCCTGACCTCACTAATGCTTCCCAGAAGAGTGGAGGTTGTTATGGCAGCAAAGGTGGACCAACTCCATGTTAATGCCCATCATTTTGGAATGAGATGTTCTACGAGCAGGTGTCCACATACTTTTGGTCAAGAAGTGTATGTGTATACCAGAGGCGCATCTCTAGCATAAATATTGTTACTGTCGGAAGGTGCAATCTGGATAGCTGAAACAGGTGACACCTTTAAAATGTATGTCAAATTATCTTTAAGGGTTCGTTAGAGCAATATAAGAACTAGCTTTTGATTAGCAGAAGGTTCTTTCATTGGTCCTAATGGGAGGACCCATGGAAATAGAATCTAGTCTATATTATATTTATATGGGAGGACCACTCTAAACTAGTTGATATTATTCCAGAAGTTAGATGCAGTATTTTACAACAAAAGCACCAATTGAAATAGGGAAATAAATGGTCAAATAGAAGACTCTGGCCATGCACACTGCCAGTGAATGTCAGTGTATGTGTTCTGATGTCTCATTTATAAAAATAAGTATATGTCTATTGATTGCTCTGGGCAAAGACAGACATTTTGATTGAGTAACAAATTGTGAAAAAATCTTAGCTATATTTTGACAGACTTTGGCCACAGTGACAGATAAAAGCCACTGAATCAACAGCAGTTATGTGAAAAGAGCTATTGAATAAAAGCTGACTGGTGTTTTCGCGTCATTACGGTAGGGCTATATTGCTGCCACTAGGGACTTGTGTAGAAAAGGTGGCGTCTTGGCACAGTGAAAATTCTAGGCGACTGCTATCACCAAATTGCCACTGCAAAGCCCTTCTGTACGTAGCCTAATGGTTGTTGGCAGTTTAGCTAGTTAGTGATAGGGAGGGTTACGGTGAGGGCTTGCGGGATGCTGTCACCGATTAAAGAAAATATTGGTCGACCGAAAGTAGTCTGTTCTTTCGACCAATCGAGTGCTCAAAATGTTTTTTAGTGTGTATTTTTCCATATATAGACACACCTCATGTGTTTTAATAAAACCAACTATGTGCATTGAGCTTGTCTGATGCTTTACGCTTACGGGTTGACGCTTCACGAGGGCGCCAGAGATCAAGATATGTCGTCATAATATATGCACGAACTCTTCTGAACTGTGTCGGCTGGGAAGCCACTAGAGGTGCGGAGGCTGCTGGTTTTCTGTTCTACTTGATAATGAATTGCATCACCTAGTGTGCCAGGTCTAAATCAGTCCCTGATTAGAGATGACCAATGAAAACAAGCCGAGTTTGAGGGCACTAGAGCATCGGGTCAATATAATGGTCGTCAGTAGTTACCACAGCCAAAAAGTCATAAACCCGCCTATTTCTTAAATGTTTCTTTAAAATGTGATTTTAAACCCTAATCTTAACAACGCTGCTAACCTTAAATTAAGACAAAAAAGCATTTATATTTTTATGGACAATTTTGCCTTTGGCCCTGATAACTAGTGGAAACCCAGTATAATGGATAATCAGTGGATCGTCACTATCATGGGTCATTTGGACTTCCATTTAAATAGTTACGGTTAGGGCATAGATAGAACAATGAGAGGTTTAGTTAATCTTTGGTTAGGGTTTAGGGTAGGGCCGTCCCAAGGATCTCAGATTGCACCGACCAAAACGTGGCCTTAGCCAGCTACTTCCGCTTTCTTGTCACTCCCCCTCCGCAGCTTCCTGGGGCTGACCCTGTATTCACGCTTGAAACCAACAACACAACCGCCTCCTCAGGGACACTTGTTTTGTCAATCCAGTTTGTTTGCTAGACTCGTCGTAGCTGTTGCCTGGAGGACCGCTGGCCAGTCCACAGCCACTGGCCATGGAGCAAGGAAGCGGGTTTTCATTCATGAAGTATGGGACTGCAGCGTCCCTCGCAATGGTTCTGCTGGCGTACTGGTTCCGATCTCCAGGGGAGTCAGGACTAGATAACAGGCTTGACACGGTGCTGTCCTCCCTACTGCGGGCTGAAAGCAAAGTGGGGATGAACAACGCCAGACCCAGGGTGGCGATAGGTGAGAATCCTATATGACAAGCTAGCCTAGCATCAGTTAGCTAGCTAATGTCAGCTAACCTTAGTCCTTACTTTGATGCGCAGAGAGGAGGGTCATTCCTACAAACCAGTGCCTTTTGGATAGTATATCTTTGTATTTTTGTTGTTGTATTCTACCAGAGAAAGGACGTTAGACTTTCAGAAAAATATATTAGTCAAACTCGGCCACTTAACATTTGTTGGTACATTTTCCAAACGGTTAGGTGCATAATCCTAACAGGGTGGATGGAGGAACCTTACAGGTGTAAATTAGCAATAGCTCTGTGAGTGAGCTGATTGAATTAGCATAATGGTGAACACTTGAACAGTATTTTTAACTTCTCTATCAAATATATTTAGACATTTTTGTTAATTTTCTCTAATTTAACCTATCAGGAAGGAAATGTATGAGTGGGAAATACAGACTAACAACGTGAAAAATATACAACTGCGTGTTTTATGTTTATTGAACTTTGCACCGTTTTTGCACAAAATAAATGACGACACTGAATGTGGTGTTATTGTAGGAAGGGGTTGTTTTCTTAAAGGAGAATTACAACAAACTAACAGGGTGGAAAGTGATATTAGTGACACGCACATCTTAAATAAAATAATAATAAATACAGTAATCACGAAAAAAAGTTATTGATGAATTATATGATGAATTTGAACTATTTTTATGGCTTCTATTTCTGGTGGAAGTTGATGAATGACCCCCACGGGACTTGGCGAAAACGCCAACATCTACTGAAAAAAGTGTAGTTTTTTTTATAGCTTTGATGTTTAAACGAGTTTGGGATGGTTAATGTTTAGAAAAAAAAATCCCTTACCGAAAACCTTTATTTTATTTGCCGCGGATATAAAGTGCTCCGCACGTCATGCTCATTAACAGTTGGAAAAAATGGCAGATAGTGAGTTAGGGAAGCGACAGCAGCGAAGTCCTCTATGGCAATACTTTTGAGAAGTTAAATGAGAAGGTGATTAAATGCAACCATTGCGAGATGGAATTGTGCTGCAGTACAGGTGCAATGCTCAAAGGGAGACCCAACCCTTTGATGGCACCAGTGCAACAATGATCAAATGATTACAGAAATGATTGCAGTTGATATGCAGCCAATAGTAGAGAATGTCAGCATCAATACCCTAATAGCATATCTAGAGCCAGTCTAAAAGATGCTTTGATGAAAAACCGTAAAGGCCCTGATGGAGAAATTGTACAATAATTGCACTGCAAGCACAAAGCGCAAGCTCTCAAAACACCATACGTGGCATTAACAGATTGTTGGACGTCTATGAAACACACTGTCATACCTCACTGTAACGAGCCATCACATTGATGAGAAGTGGGACATGAAGTCCTATGTACTGACAACTGAGACCATGGAGGAAAGAGACAAGAGAACCTAAAACGGCATTAATACCATTGTTGCTGAGTGGGTGGGGACAGCAGTAAGGTAAACGCTGTCTGGTTAGGTTGTCAGGACTGCGCCTCCTTAATGGTCATATGCAGGACCATATCTGAATTGTGAAACACATACTTTTATGATTAAAAAAACAATGTTAAAATGACAACAAAATGGCAGTTTAAACTTTTAAGATGTATTTTTTTATTTGTACATTTGTCACATCCCAATTCAAAATGCATAAAATTCCATTTCAAGTTCGATAATTTTGTGTTAAGGTAAAGGACACCTGCCCTTATTGAAAGCCTTTTGGAATCTTACACTAAATAAGTGATATTTCCTGGGGACAGAAAAGGCACCGCACACTAGGAATGACGCAGGTGGTTTTAGCCATTTTATGGGGTTTTGGATTGCATGAAAACCATCTGGCCAAGCAAGCACCAGCAGCTTTTTATAAAACCATTTAAACATATTTACAATTGTGGTTGATGTATCTTATTAGCTAGCTAGCTGATGTATCTTATTAGCTAGCTAGCTAATGAGCCAATAAATCAATGCAAATTACTTGGTCTGGTTATTTAGGCTGTAATACACCCTGAAACTAATGCCAGCAAAATTGTGTACATTTTCCTTACAAGCCAGAATGTACCCACAGAAAAGTATTGTTTACCAAACCTTTTAGAGAGTCGTTAGGTACATGGTTCAGTTTGGCACCGAGGTAAAGTTAGTGACTTTGCTGTTATTGTGTGTTGACACATTTCTGAAAGGACTTTGCATGCACCTTGATTTATGGTAGCATATTTACGAAGCACAGAGTACTGTAGTACAGTTGAAGTCGGAAGTTTACATACACTTAGATTGGAGTCATTAAAACTCATTTTTAAACCACTCCACAAATTTCTTGTTAACAAACTATAGTTTTGGATAGTCGGTTAGGACATCTACTTTGTGCATGACACAAGTCATTTTTCCAACAATTGTTTACAGACTTTCACTTATAATTTACTGTATCACAACTCCAGTCAGTCAGAAGTTTACATGCACTAAGTTGACTGTGCCTTTAAACAGCTTGGAAAAATCCAGAAATTGTCATGGCTTCTGATAGGCACATTGACATAATTTGAGTCAATTGGAGGTGTACCTGTGGATGTATTTCAAGGCTTACCTTCAAACTCAGTGCCTCTTTGCTTGACATCATGGGACAATCAAAAGAAATCAGCCAAGACCTCAAATTTTTGTAGACCTCCACAAGTCTGGTTCATCCTTGGGGGCAATTTCCAAAACCCTGAAGGTACAACGTTCATCCGTACAAACAATAGTACGCAAGTATAAACACCATGGGACCACGCAGCCGTCATACCGCTCAGGAAGGTGACTCGTTCTGTCTCCTTGAGATTAACATACTTTAGGTGCAAAAAATGCAAATCAATCCCAGAAAAACAGCAAAGGACCTTGTGAAGATGCTGGAGGAAACAGGTGCAAAAGTATCTATAGCCACAGTAAAACAAGTCCTATATCGACATAACCTGAAAGGCCGCTCAGCAAGGAAGAAGCCACTGCTTCAAAACCGCCATAAAAAAGACAGACTATGGTTTGCATTTGCGCATGGAGACAAAGATTGTACTTTTTGGAGCAATGTCCTCTGGTCTGATGATGTAAAAATAGAACTGTTTGGCCATAATGACCATCGTCATGTTTGCAGGAAAAACGGGGAGACTTGCAAGCCGAAGAACACCATCCCAACCGTGAAGCACGGGGGTGGCAGCATCATGTAGTGGGGGTGCTTTGCTGCAGGAAAGACAGGTGCTATATTATGTGGCTATATTGAAGCAACAATTGTGGCAAAATGGCTTAAGGACAACAAAGTCGAGGTACTGGAGTGGCCATCACAAAGCCTTGACCTCAATCCTATAGAAAGTTGTGGGCAGAATTGAAAAGCGTGTGCGAGCAAGGAGGCCTACAAACCTGACTCAGTTACACCAGCACTGTCAGGAGGAATGGGCCAAAATTCACCCAACTTATTGTGGGAAGCTTGTGGAAGGCTACCCAAAATGTTTGACCCAAGTTAAAAAATTTAAAGGCAATGCTACCAAATACTAATTGAGTGCATGTGAACTTCTGACCCACTGGGAATGTGATGAAATAATTAAAATATTAAATAAATCATTCTCTCTACTATTATTCTGATATTTCACATTCTTAAAATAAATTGGTGATCCTAACTGACCTAAGACAGGGAATTTTTAATCTGATTAAATGTCAGGAATTGTGAAAAACTGAGTTGAAATGTGTTTGGCTAAGGTGTATGTACACTTCTGACTTCAACTGTATCTCACTCCCTCTGCCACTTAGTACATCTGTCAGAGTACTGGGAGTACTGGGCAGGCAGGCGGGGCAGTGGAAGTAATTGGGGGGGGGATTGGTGGCTGTGCTGGGGGCATCAAATTATGTTCTCTCTGTGTCTCTGTCTCTGAGATTTGGGGGTTGCTTTGTGATTGTGTAGAGTTAAATACTGTTCTCACCGTTTCTCTCTCTTCCTCCAGGTTTAGGGGGTTGTGTTGACGTCATCGTGGATGGGGTGACGTTGCTGAATAAGATCGGCCTGCCGCCCACAGGCCAGCCTCTCCACCATGACTACATAGAGACCGCTGATCAGCTGGCACAGAGCTTCGCTTACTTCTTTGCCCCGGGAGCAGCCTCAGAGTAAGTGGCCAAGTCCCCTTGTGTGTGTGTGTGTGTGTGTGTGTGTGTGTTGTGACATTTCTAGTGCACAGTGTTAATGAACAACTAAAGGACAAAGTCTGCGATCCTTTACAAAGGCATTCGGTTACACACACACACACACACACACACACAAACACAGATATGTGTTCCTTACAGACCAGGTCAATATACACACAATAAATATTTTAGTAAATAAAGTGATAAGCACACAGTAATTAGTCTCTACCATCGTGTGCTCTTAATGATGGTTTTATGGTGTTGAAGACAATTGCATGTTCTCAGTATTTGGCTTTGGAATTTCAATTAAAATGCAATAAAATAATGAAGGTCATATTTCATAATGCATTTAATTAAAACATTTTTATTTGAAACTGAACTCAAACTGTAATACATTTTGTTAGATCTTCCTCCGTAAATCTGATACCCCAATTAAACAATAACGGGCATGGTTGACGCCCCCCCCCCCACCTTTCTCCCGGTACTTATCATTCTAGCGTGTCTTCTTCATATAGCATTACAGTTCATCTTCCCAACAGCACATGTAACTCTTTCATGTCACATTTGATGGCCCTTGGTAATGTCCCGATTTTTCAATATCCAAATAAGTACACAAGTCTCTCATCTGAGCTACCACCATTCTCTCGTCCATTTCTCCCACCAGTACACCAAGAGCATGAAAGAAGTTTGAATGGGATCTCACTCCACATGCATTCACACAGGGTTTGTGTGAACCTCAAAACCTACCATGCATTAAGTGATACCTTTAAGACACGATCTGACGTCACCTTCCATGATAACCTCAAGAGAGGACAGATCAGAACAACAGTTTAGTTCAAGTAAATCAAATTCAGGAAATCCAGAAAAGCATTGACTATGACAAATTGTTACATTCCAAATTTTCTTAACATTATCTCTATGACAAATATCAAAGCATAACAACATACTGTTACTGTTGAAACCATTTTCAAAATTAGTTTATACTCCCTTATTTTTCTGGCGACCTCTCGTAAGAGTTACCAGATCAGGGAGTTAGCACCCTAGCCCATGGGGGAATCCCAACAATCCAGCAGACCCAATCTGGTGAAATTTGTATCAAAACAAAGACAAAAATGAGATCAGCAATTACACATCACACTCCATTTGGAGTAACTGTCAACTCTCATTAACATATATTTTTCCTTCTCTATGCAGACTGAACAAAATACATTTGTGTATTTACCCAAAGACCAGGGTCCCAGGGAACTGGTAGTTTCCCCCCTTTGAACACATGATTCACATTGCTAAATCAAAAATAAACTAACTTGAATAACCAATCAACTTAGAATTACAACTCTTAAACTCCATAAGGAAATAATGATATCCCATAAAGTAATGGTAAAATAGAATAGAGACTGGTGTTTCTCATTCATTTTTATAATTAAATCCCACCTGTTTCGATCATTTCTAGTGAGATTGATCTGGCCTCACCAGAAAGTCAGGTGACTTTCAAATATTTCATCTCCCTTTTCTTTCCCTGTCCTTCCAAAACACTTTTTTTTAAAAATCTAACATTTCCATAATTCTGCATACCAAATTGAAAAGACCCCACAAAATAAATCTCCCAGTATCAACACCACTAACGCATATTCATAACTGGTAAGTTGTGTGAGCGTGCTGGTAAACCGTAGGTCAAGAACACAGGAACAGGCGCTATCTGGGAACCACTGTCCTTACGCCAATCCTTAAATGTTTGTTTTAATACACCCCATCGTTTATTTAGCACGTACTACCCTTAGACATGGTGACATTCTCGCCACCGAGTCTTAACGATTCACAGGTCTCTCTTCCCCATGATTCTACATAACCACTGCACCACCATGTTCATGAACTAAAAAAAAATGTAAAGTTCATTTTAGGTTTGGTAAACCCCTGTGCTAATTCCTCGTGACCCCTCCACCCTTTCGTCCATTCTAGAAATCTATTTCAGAATAAGACGACATAAAATGTCAATCTATTTCCTAATAAAATTACATAATGTCTCATGAGATTAAAAACCTCCCAAGGTTTTGTGAGTTTGCGAGGAGTGTTTGGCCAGATAATTATAATTTGTTATGTCTTTAGAATCCATCCCTTGGCATGTCGCCTAGATTCTTCAACCCAAAATACTTTTCCCTGTGGCAAATTTAGCCAATTTCTCATCATAAGGAATCCGCAATATTTAATCCCTGCCATCTATTAAAAAGTTATCTCTGAACCACTGTTGATCGAACGGAGGCCATTCACTGCTATGTAAAATGTTCCTGTCTTGCTGCTCTCGAGGATTTGTTGCAAACACTTGTATAGCAGCATTTCCTCCAAATACAGCAGGTTCCAGGACCTCTTTCTTCCAATGCCCGATAGCTCCCTGTTTTAGTCCCACATCGATCACCCTACGCTTTTGTTTTTTTCTCCACTTTTCTTTGTCTTACCTTGGCCATTGAAACCACTGTTAGTGACTTTCACTGTGGCCGTATTAACCCCTCGCACGTCTGCCAAGTGAGAGGAGTATTATTCCACTCAAAGCATCCTGCTCTATTTCATCCACTACCCCCGCAATTGCCGTTTTGATCACCGGTTTCAAACCTGCCATCAAAGCCGAAGTGCAAATTCTATCAATGCACTCCCGTACCGTCTTTTTGCAGCTGAGGAATCTACTCATTTAATTTCTATAATTTCTATACTCTTCTGTTGATAAAACGGCAACATTACAACTTGGATATTGAGCTTGCGATTTCTCAATGATGTCATTGTGAGTTCTTTATTTGATTAGAATTTTCTGTCAGCAGGGAAATGTTGCCCAATTTTATCCAGTTTGCAAAATGTTTCCCATATTTGAGGCGAATTGGTAGAATGCTCGTGCGCTTCTTTCAGTGCCTCCACGGCTTTATTAAAATCCTCTAGCTCCGCTTTACAGGGTGAATCGGGGGCCGTCTGTCGCCATTTCAATAATTATTCTTCCGAAACCTCTCCCGACGGTGTCCAGGGTGTTAATATTTCTTCACTCCCGTCTCTAATATACACTTTCTATTAACTATTTTCCAAGGTAGCGCTACCCACTCCCCCGGGGAATGGTAATGGTATTTCTGCCTATTAATTGATCACGGCACTTAATACCTTGTATTAGAACCAATGCTGTAGCGTCTGCAAATGTATTACTGGAGAATACTGATGACCTAATGTCTTGTTCCAGTTTTACGCCTCAAATATCACTGTTGTTGATAACACACATTACCAACATTAATCACACTTGTCATCCTATTTCCACATAATGTTATGGTTCCCTCTCCCCATAGGGCATAAACCAACCGTTCTCCTTGGTGCTACTGCTGAGCAACGTAACGCAAACAGTGTTTGAATATCTTATTGCTTTTCTTTTAACCATGCATGTGGCTTTACTTCAGAATTTATAGGCAACCTTATCATTATCCACATAAACTCTACTGCCTCACTGTCACTGCAGCTGGGACTTTCATCCCTTTTACAGATCTCACAGGGGAATACCCCTACTAGGGACCTATCCTATGCAGAACCTACCCTACACTGTAATGTCACTCATGGATCTCAAAGAGGAACCTCCACTCGGGACCTATCCTTATGGAGCCTACTAGAGGGTCGACCGATTTAACCGGAATGGCCGATTTTTAATTAGGGCCGATTTTAAGTTTTCATAGCAATCGGTGATCAGCATATTTGGACACATTCATGGCCGAATACATTGCACTCCACGAGGAGACTGCGTGCAGGCTGACTACCTGTTATGCGAGTGCAGCAAGGAGCCAAGGCAAGGTGCTAGCTAGCATTAAACGTATCTTATAAACAACAATCAATCTTAACATAATTGCTAGTTAACTACACATGGTTGATGATATTACTAGTTTATCTAGCTTGTCCTGCGTTGCATATAATCGATGCGGTGCCTGTTAATTTATCATTGAATCATAGCCTACTTCGCCAAACGGGTGATGATTTAACAAGCGCATTCGTGAAAAAAGCACTGTCGTTGCACCAATGTGTACCTAACCATAAACATCAGTGCCTTTCTTAAAATCCATACACAGAAGTATATTTTTTAATCCAGGTTCACAGGCAATATTAAACTAGGAAAATTGTCACTTCTCTTGCGTTCCGTGCACGCAGAGTCAGGGTATATGCAACAGTTTGGGCCGCCTGGCTCATTGCGAACTAATTTGCCAGAATTTGACGTAATTATGACATAACATTGAAGGTTGTGCAAAGTAACAGGAATATTTAGACTTATGGATGCCACCCATTAGATAAAATACGGAATGGTTCCGTATTTCACTGAAAGAATAAACGTTTTGTTTTCTAAATGAGTTTCCGGATTTGACCATATTAATGATATAAGGCTCGTATTTCTGTGTGTTGTTATGTTATAATTAAGTCTAGGATTTGATATTTGATAGAGCAGTCTGACTGAGCGGTGGTAGGCAGCAGCTAGCTCGTAAGCATTCATTCAAACAGAACTTTTGTGAGTTTGCCAGCAGCTCTTCACTATGCTTCAAGCATTGAGCTGTTTATGACTTCAAGCCTGGAGCGATGGGTAACGATGCTTCGAGGGTGGCTGTTGTCGATGTGTTCCTGGTTTGAGCCCGGGTAGGGGCGAGGAGAGGGACGGAAGCTATGCTGTTACACTGGTAATACTAAAGTGCCTATAAGAACATCCAATAGTCGAAGGTTAATGAAATACAAATGGTATAGAGAGAAATAGTCCTATAATAACTACAACCTAAAACTTCTTAACTGGGAATATTGAAGACTCATGTTAAAAGGAACCACCAGCTTTCATATGTTCTCATGTTCTGAGCAAGGAACTGAAACGTTAGCTTTCTTACATAGCACATATTGCACTTTTACTTTCTTCTCCAACACTTTGTTTTTGCATTATTTAAAACAAATTGAACATGGTTCATTATTTATTTGAGGCAAAATTGATTTTATTGATGTATTATATTAAGTTAAGTGTTCATTCAGTAAAGTTCATGTTGTAATTGTCATTATTACAAATAAATGAATAAACAAATCGGGATCAGCTTTTTTTGGTCCTCCAATAATCTGTATTGAAAAATCATAATCGGTCGACCTCTAGAACCTACCCTACACCATATTTACCTGGTTCTCGCAGAGGAAAGCCTCCACTCAGGACCTATCCTTATGGAACCTTCCCTACACCATATATTTGACCTTAAAAAGCACTAATCTCTCAGCACTAACACACACTTCTAAAACGTTTTCCTGGGCTTGGTTGTGTAACTCTTTAAAAGCTGTGGAGTTTCTACATTCTAACCCTCCCTCCTTTTTCTGGTACCCCTTCAACCCCCCCCCCCCCCCCCCCTCTCCTCTCAGGCGGTTTGTGATAAATGACACCTTGTTCAGTCAGCTGGTCGAGGCATCCCGTGAGTTGCCCGACAACCGCTGGGCCATAGGTGGCAACGCCCCGGTGATGGCTGGTCGCATGGCAACCGAGGGCTGCGACGTGTTGCTAGGGGGGAGCTTCAGCCCCGACTTCGCTGACATACTGTCCCAGCACATCACAGGTACACACACACACACAGTACATGAGTACATACATCCCTCCTTGATGCCATCCCCCACCCACCTCCCTCCCCCTCTGTCTCTCCAGTTGCAGGTAATGTGGTGGAGGAGCCTGATATCCATCTGATCCTGGAGTACCCATCAGGAGCCACCTGGGGCCAGTACACCGCCCGCAGAGCCAACAGGTGTGTGTTAATACTAGAGGGTGTGAGATGAACAGAGTTAGATTATTCATGGTGTGGTTGCATATCAGGACCTTCACTTTGTGTGTGTGTGTGCGTGCGCGTGTACCTGTGAACCTATGATGTAGTCCATTATAACCCTTGCCCTGTGTCACTAACCTGTGTGTGTCCAGGTACATAGTCCACAGTGATGACCATAACCCGTACCTGGCGTCGCTTCAGGACTTTGAGGTGAAGCTACAGGACTTCCACCCTGACCTGCTGGTGGTGGGCGGGCTCCAGATGATGGACAGCTTCCCCTTCCAACAGGGTGAGAGGATACTCTGCCACCCTGTTTGTCAGCTTGTTCCCCAATTGGCAGGTGTTTTCAGAGCAGAGCTGGTTCCCATTGAGTGACAGACTGTTTGTATTATAGTGGTCTGTGTTGCTGTGAGGGAGAGAGTAGCGGAGGGAAGGATAAGAGAGCGGAGGGGAAGGCAGGGTTGGTTCCCATTGACGTGCAGACTGTTGGTATTCAAGTGGATTAACCCTGCCTGCCTCTATTCAATAGCTCTGCTGCCTCAGTCACACAGGCCTCTAGAACTCAGCCGGCATAGGAAGCACATGTGTGTGTATAGGGAGGGTGTGGGGATGTATCCAATGCTGTGTTTTCTTTGGCCAGGAACATGCCTTTGTGCTGTCAGACTGGTTTTACTACTTTGAATAAGTTCTCTCCCCCTCTAACAGCATCTCTCTCTCTCTCTCCAGGTGAGCGGGAAGCACTGCTCTCTCGGCTGGGCAGTCTCCTCTCCTCCTCCTCCCCTCGTACGGGCGTCCATTTTGAGATGGCCAGCTTCGTGGATGAGGGTCTAATGGGGGACCTGCTGCGTCTGGTCCTGCCCCACGCTGACTCTCTGGGGATGAACGAGCAGGAGCTGCCCAACTTGCTCAGCCTTCTGAGGGGCTCCAACATCACCGTGCTCTCTGACCCTAACCCTCGCGTTGCTACCGTCCTCGACCAGATGAGGGCGCTCTACCGCCTGGTCAACCAGCGCTACCGCGACGCTAATGAGGATAGCGACATGGGCGCTTACGCCACTAGTGCCAAAGGCCGGCCGCTGACCCGGCTCCACGTACACACCCTGGCGTTCCAGGCCATGATCGTGACGCGCGGCTCCCAGTGGAAGAACACCATGTCTGCTGTGGCCAAGGCCTCGCTCACCGCCAACCGCCACGTGTGTGGCTCGCCGGACATCGACCCCAGCAAGGCGCGCCTCATCATGGACGAGTCGTTCTCGGTGAGTAGTAAGGAGGGCAGCCAGCGGATCCCTCTAGAGGAGACCAGGCCTGTCAGCTGCTGGGACGAGGAGGACTACGAGATCTGTGTGGCGCCTGTCCTGGTGTGCACCGAGGTTTACCAGACGGCCGGGGGAGGGGACAACATCTCTGCCGCAGGACTGGTGCTGCAGATCTGAGCCATTGATAGCGACGAACGGCTAACTCTGACTAAGCGTTAGCTTAACAGGGGCTGCCAACTCTGCTCCGGGGGGGTGGTGCACTCTTTTGCTCCAGCCCTATTCTAACACACTGAATTCAACTATACAAGATCCTCATGAGTATCTGATAGGTAGGTCCAGAGCAAAAGCCAGCACACCTCGTAGCTCTCCACTAGGATTGGCCCCCTAGGATTCACCGCTAGGCTAACGCGCCAAAGGGTAACACAGAGAGCTATGATAGCTGGCTAGCTCTCTGGAGCTCCACAGACTTCTTGAATAAATTCCACGTGTGTTTTAAGTCAGTAAACCAAACGGACAGAAAGACAGACAACCCTTCCCATAACATGTGAAGACTTTAGGCATTCTGGTTTTAGGTGTGTTTATTTTTGGTTTTGATTGTTTCATGTTGTGTTGCCGGTGCAATGCTAACACAGGGTCCAGTGTGTCTGTGGCAGGGCCGAGCCTGCTCCTCTTCTCTCTCTCTCCTTTTATCTCCTCTCCCCGCTCTCCTCCTGAGCTCATTTCTCTCCTGTCCTCTCTGAGCAGTATGACCCGGGTGAGACTCACACACTCCAGACTTCTATACTTCCTGTCAAACAGACCGTGTCAAGACAGGCAGCTCGTTCTCTCATTCCGTCAGAAGATGGAACACATCTAATAATACTACCCATAAACCCCCCTGGGATATATAGTATTTCCTCAACCAGAAACAAAAATAAAAAGTTTATTGGACACATTCAAATAGGTCCCTCCCTGTTCTGTTTAGTTCCTCGTTAATACACCCCTGCTGTGGGGTTTTCCTCAACCATGTGTGTGTCGGTCGGTCGTGCAACGGTCCAGACACGCATCACATATCCACTATTTTCCCTGTAGTCTTTTACATAGATCCGTATCTGCCTTGGAGCTGTTATCATAGTTATTCATCCCATTCTCTCCCAGGATATCAACACAAAAACCCAACATTCCATCAGTCCCACTATTTCAGACGTTCTGTCCCTGTGTACTAATGTTTTGATTATTTTTTTCCACAAGGGAAAGATTTAGTTTGATATCTGTGAAGTTTTTTTTGGGGGGGGGGGGGTTTCATGTAAACCAGATTTAATGCTGGAGGCATATGAGACTTAACTCGTATGTCTAGGTCTGCGTTCATACAGGCAGCCCAATTTGTATATTTGTTCACTAATTGATCGTTTGACCAATTCGATCAGCTCATTGGGCAAAATATCAGAATTGGGCTTCCTGTGTAAACACAGTCTATAATTAGTTTAAAAAATGGGTTTTTAATGTATATACATATTGTTGCTTGATGCTAAACTCAATCTGGCCTGTACATACAATCCGCTGTAATGTTGTCTTCGCGCTGATTTCATGATTGACAACAGGGAGTGCTTCTCTTATGTCTGTAATGTGAAACTATTTGACCCTTTACATGAGCATGTATTCTTCCCATGATCTCCTCACTCTGTATCATATCATTGCGTCACACACAGAAACACATTAGGCCCTCCGGTTGTTTGAATGACTCCTGCATGGGCCACGCACACTGAATGTGTTAACTGTAAGGCGCTTTGGCTAAAAGTGCCTGCGAAATAATATCAGACACACGTTTGTCATTTTAAATGTACTTTTCTATGGAGAACGGCCCGTGATCTCATCTGCTGTGAAGGGAGACTGGGTGCATCCCAACAGTCTGTGGTTTTCTCTCCCTGTTTCCTGTATTTAATTAGCACCGACCTGCACATATCTCAAATCTTCATATGAGCGCAGATGAGAGGAAGCCACTGTACTAATGAGATGTAGATGACGCCTGTATTGCTTGACAGGGTTTCTCTGCTGCCCTCTAAAGGCTGCATTTATTTTGAGACCTAACACCATGCCACTTCAAGTGTCCACCCCTCTGAGTGACTGATCTGCAAGCTTGTGTGTGTGTGTGCGTTCCTGCCTGTCTGCGCCTGCTTGTCCCAGACACGCATGTTATGAGTGAGTGTGCATGCTTGCGGAACATACTTGTGTGTGCGTTGCTCTGGCCATCTGACATTGTTGTCTCAGGAACTAGCTGGGCTGTTCAGGAGACCTGTAGGCTCTGGGAGACCTTAAACTATATGTATGTGGACACCCCTTCAAATTAGTGGATTTGGACATTTTTAGCCACATCCGTTGCTGACAAGTGTATAAAATCTAGCACGCAGCCAAGCAATCTCCATAGACAAACATTTGCCTTATTGAAGATCTGTGACTTTCAACGTGGCACCGTCATAGGTTGCCACCTGTCTAACAAGTCAGTTTGTCAACTTCCTGCAAGAGCTGCTCCGGTCAACTGTTAAGGGCTGTTATTGTGAAGTGGAAATGTCTTGGAGCAACAACGGCTCAGCCGCAAAGTGGTAGGCCACAAAAGCTCATAGAACGGGAACGCCTAGTGCTGAAGCGTGTCCTTTGTTCCAAACTGCCTTTGGAATCAACGTCAGCATAATAACTGTTCGTGAGCTTCATAAAATGGGTTTGGAGTAATGTAAAGCTTGCATCCATTGGACTCTGGCGCAGTGGAAAACATGTTCTCTGGCGCAATGTTCCAACATCAGGTAGAAAGCCTTCCCAGAAGAGTGGAGGCTGTTATAGCGGCAAAGGCGGGACCAACTCCATATTAATGCCCATGAATTTGGAATGAGATGTTGGACGAGCAGGTGTCCATATACTTTATGCCATGTAGTGTACTTCCAGATGGATTGGAGGACTTGGTTGGGTGTATCACAGTACATGGAGGAAGGCTGGCTCATAGCCACGTGGGTTGGTTTATTCTGATTGACTTGGGATAAATAAAGAAACACACATTCCATCTTCTGGTGTCTATCCTGTCTCTTATTTACAGAAAGTCATTTCTCATTCAAGCCATGTCTGAATCTCGGACATAGTCTGAGCCATCAAAGTGTAGACCCCTCAAACTTCACTCTGGACCTCGCAGCCAGCTCCACTTTTTCATTGTTGCCCTTTAATCAGGGACTGATTTAGACCTGGGACACCAGGTGTGTGCAATTAATTATCGGCTATAACAGAACACCAGCAGGCTCCGGACCTCGTAGGGTAAGAGCTGAATATCCCTAGTGCAGACCCTTTTAATTAGTGTGCTCATCAAAGATACTGGGACATTACTGAATGGTATTTTATAGATTCACAACGCATCACTGAGAGTAAAAAAATAAATGACTCCCTTCCTACCTGGAGGGGAACCCTCCTCTCATTGGTCGCCACACACCTCCATTTTTATTTGTTTTTTATTTCACCTTTATTTAACCAGGTAGGCTAGTTGAGAACAAGTTCTCATTTACAACTGCGACCTGGCCAAGATAAAGCATAGCAGTGTGAACAGACAACAACACAAAGTTACACATGGAGTAAACAATAAACAAGTCAATAACACAGTAGAAAAAAGAGTATACATTGTGTGCAAAAGACATGAGGAGGTAGGCGGATAATTACAATTTAGCAGATTAACACTGGAGTGATAAATGATCAAATGGTCATGTGCAGGTAGAGATACTGGTGTGCAAAAGAGCAGAAAAGTAAATAAATAAAAACAGTATGGGGATGAGGTAGGTAAATTGGGTGGGCTATTTACCGATGGACTATGTACAGCTGCAGTGATCGGTTAGCTGCTCAGATAGCAGATGTTTAAAGTTGGTGAGGGAGATAAGTCTCTAACTTCAGCGATTTTTGCAATTCGTTCCAGTCACAGGCAGCAGAGAACTGGGAGGAAAGGCGGTCAAATGAGGTGTTGGCTTTAGGGATGATCAGTGAGGTACACCTGCTGGAGCGCGTGCTACGGGTGGGTGTTGCCATCGTGACCAGTGAACTGAGATAAGGCAGAGCTTTACCTAGCATGGACTTGTAGATGACCTGGAGCCAGTGGGTCTGGTGACGAATATGTAGCGAGGACCAGCCGACTAGAGCATACAGGTCGCAGTGGTGGGTGGTATAAGGTGCTTTAGTAACAAAACGGATGGCACTGTGATAAACTGCATCCAGTTTGCTGAGTAGAGTATTGGAAGCTATTTTGTAGATGACATCGCCGAAGTCGAGGATCGGTAGGATAGTCAGTTTTACTAGGGTAAGTTTGGCAGCATGAGTGAAGTAGGCTTTGTTGCGGGACAGAAAGCCGACTCTAGATTTGATTTTAGATTGGAGATGTTTGATATGAGTCTGGAAGGAGAGTTTACAGTCTAGCCAGACACCTGGGTACTTATAGATGTCCACATATTCTAGGTCGGAACCATCCAGGGTGGTGATGCTAGTCGGGCGTGCGGGTGCAGGCAGCGAACGGTTGAAAAGCATCCACCTGAAAGAGGCAGCGCTATCCATGTAAATGCCCCATCTGCAGTCCTTTAGTCCTCTTTCAACCAAACCAGCATGGCCCACTAGAGATGCATTATTGACTGAGTATTGCATGAGTGTGGTTGCCAAGGTATTTCATTTGAATTTTTGTACGTGGGGCATTTAAAGGGGTAGCCCCGCCTCTTTCAGGTGGATGTGATTGTGCTTAACGAGCTTTGATGGAGGTGTGTGGTGACCAATGAGGGGAGGGCTCCCCTCCAGGTAGGAAGGGAAGGATTTTGTCCACTTAGTAACTACTTCCTTGTTTTCAAATGTGGTGGCTGCATCATGGTATGGGTATGCTTGACATGGGTTAACACTGGAGAGTTTTTTTTTTTTTTCAGGCTGAAAAGAAACGGGAAAGAGCTAAGCACGGGCAAATCCTAGAAAACCTGCTCTACTCTGCTTTACACCTGACACATTCTGGTGTCTGGAATTTGCTTTTCAGCAGGACAATAACCTACAACAAAGCCAAGTCTGTACTTACCAAGAAGACAGTGAGTGCTACTGAGTGACCAAGTTAAAGTTGAGTCTGCTTGAAAATCTATGGCAAGACTTAAATTGCTGTTTAGCCATGATCCAACACCTTGACAGAGCTTGAAGAATGGGCAAATATTGCACAATACAGGTATGCAAAGCACTTAGGAGACTTACCCAAGAAGACTCCGCTGTAATCGCTGCCAAAGGTGTTTCTAACATGTATTGACTCGGTGGTGAACACTTATCTAATCAAGGGTGGCAGGTAGCCTAGCGGTTAAGAGCGTTAGGCCAGTAACCGAAAGGTTGCTGGTTTGAATCCCTGAGCTGGCAAATTGGAAAAATCTGCCGTTCTGCCCTTGAGCAAAGCAGTTCATATGGCGTAATTTCCATGTCTTAATTTAAAGAAGCAGGGAGGAATGTCAAACGCGGAAGATAATGTGCACGTGTGGAGAATTCAGATAAAAGGGGTCGCAGAGGTTCATGTTGAAGAGCAGTGGAGATAGTTGAGAGCTCATATAAAAATAAATATTGCGTGCCCAGAAAGTGGAAGTTTGAGTTTATTTATTCTTGCTCACAGATAACTGAAGAAATGCAGAATTTTACATGACTAATAATTGCAAAACACCCATTTAAAATACTTAACACACAATATGTGACAAATAGAATATTGAACAATTTAAAACATTTACAGGACATTTTTCATGATGGAAGTGTAAATATTAAAAGCTGGAGGTATTATACAATCTATCAGTGGGTAGAGGGGCATTTTACAGGTGGTTTGTACGGGCAGTTATACAGGACAGTTCGTGGCTGTTTCTCAGGAGCCTGGTGGTGCAGTTACCTCTTTTTGGAGGTAGCAGGTCATTCAGTGGATGGTCAAGAGTGTGCATGTCCTTCACCAGATGCACTGCATGCAGCCTGCTCTGCAGTGAGGGGAGCTGTGGTTGGACTGATCCACCACTGGAGATGATCCTCAAGGCCCTCTGCACCCGGTCTAGTTGGGCCTGCTGCTTTGTACTGCATCTAACTAACAGCACTCCACCGTATTCCAGACAGGGCCTGACCAGTGTAGTATAGACTGACCAGATCTTCAGTGGGTAGGCCATTTCTGGCAAGAACAGCCAAAGAGCAGGCGTCAGTGTAAATTGTCCGGTGGCAATTTTTATGAATTGTTCAGCAGTCTAATGGCTTGGGGGTAGAAGCTGTTGAGGACCCTTTTGGTCCTAGACTCCGGTACTGCTTGCCGTGCGGTAGCAGAGAAAACGGTCTATAACTTGGGTGACTGGAGTCTCTGACAATTTTCTGGGCTTTCATCTGACAGCGCCTATGATATAGGATTTCAGGAAGCCTGGATTTCAGGAAGCTTGCCCCCAGTGATGTACTGGGCTGTTCGCACTACCCTCTGTAGCGCCTTACGGTCAGATGCCAAGCAGTTGCATTACCAGGCTGTGATTCAACCGGTCAATATGCTCTCGATGGTGGAGTTGTAGAACTTTTTGAGGATCTGGGGACCCATGCCAAATATTTTCCTGAGGGGGGAAAGGTGCCCTCTTCACGACTGTCTTGGTATGTTTGGACCATGATAGTTTGTTGGTGATGTGGACACCAAGGAACTTAACTCTCGACCCGCTCCACTACAGCCCCGTTCATGTTAATGGGGGCCTGTTCGGCCAGCCTTTTCCTGTAGTCCATGATCAACTCATTTGTCTTGCTCACATTGAGGGAGAGATTGTCCTGGCACCACACTGCCAGTGACCTCCTCCCTATAGGCCGTCTCATCGTTGTTGGTGATCAGGCCTACCACTGTTGTGTCGTCAGCAAACTTAGTGATGGTGTTGGAAGTGTGCTTGGCCACGCAGTCGTGAGTGAACAGGGAATACAGAAGGGGACTAAGTACACACCCCTGAGGGGCCCCAGTGTTAAGGATCAGCGTGGCAGATGTGTTGTTGCCTACTCTTACCACCTGGGGGCGGCCCATCAGGAATTCCAGGATCCAGTTGCAGAGGGAGGTGTTTAGTCCCTGAGTCCTTAGCTTAGTGATGAGCTTCGTGGGCACTATGGTGTTGAACGCTGGGCTGTAGTCAATGAACAGCATTCTCACATAGGTGTTCCTTTTGTCCAGGTGAGAAAGGGCAGTGTGGAGTGCGATTGCGATTTGCGTCATCTGTGGATCTGTTGGGGGGTGTATGAATTGCAGTGGGTCTAGGGTGTCCGGGAGGATGATGTTGATGTGAGCCATGACCAGCGTTTCAAAGCACTTCATGGCTACCGATGTGAGTGCCACGGGGCAGTAATCATTTAGGCAGGTTACCTTCGATTCCTTGGGCACAGGGAGTATGGTGGTCTGCTTGAAACATGTAGGTATTACAGACTCGGTCAGGGAGAGGTTGAAAATGTCAGTGAAGACACTAGACAGTTGGTCCACGCATGCTTTGAGTACACGTCCTGGTAATCCGTCTGGCCCAGGGGCTTTGTGAATGTTGACCTGTTTTAAGGTTTTGTTCACATCGGCTACCGAGAGCGTTATCACAGTCATCTAGAACAGCTGGTGCTCTCGTGCATGCTTCATTGTTGCTTGTCTTGAAGCGAGTATAAGGCATTTAGCTCGTCTGGTAGGCTCGCGTCACTGGGCAGCTCGCATCTGGGTTTCCCTTTGTCGGGTTTTCCCTCGTTTGTGGTCTGTAATAGTTTACAAGCCCTGCCACATCCGACAAGCGTCAGAGTTGGTGTATTAGGATTCAATCTTAATCCTGTATTGACGCTTTGCTTGTTTGATGGTTCTTATAAGCGTCCTTGAAAGCGGCAGCTCTAGCCTTTAGCTCGATGCAGATGTTGCCTGTAATCCATGGCTTCTGGTTGGGATATGTGGGGACGACATCATCGATGCACTTATTGATGAAGCCGATGACTGACTGACAGGTGGTGTATTCGTCAATGCCATTGGATGAATCCCGGGAACATATTCCAGTCTGTGCTATCACAACTGTCCTATAGTGTAGCGTCCGCGTCATCTGACCACTTCCATATTGAGCGAGTCACTGGTACTTCCTGCTTTAGTTTTTGCTTGTAAGCAGGAATCAGGAGGATAGAATTATGGTCAGATTTGCCAAATGGAGGGCGGGGTAGAGCTTCGTATGCATCTGTGTGTGGAGTAAAGGTGGTCTAAGATGTTTTTATTCTCCTGTTTGCTCGTGACATGCGGGTAAGAATTTGGTAAAACTGATTTAAGTTTGCCTGCATTAAAGTCTCCGGCTACTAGGAGTGCCGCTTCTGGGTGAGCATTTTCTTCTTTGATTATGGCCTTGGTTGAGTTTATAGAGTTGGTTGAGAGCAATCTTAGTTCCAGCTTCGCTTTGTGGTGGTAAATAGACGGCTACGAATAATACAGATGAGTACTTTCTTGGTAAGTAGTGTGGTTAGCAAGTGGTGGGTGGTATTTTGGGCTTTGGTGACAAAACGGATGGCACTGTGATGGACTGCATCCAGTTTGCTGAGTATAGTGTTAGAGGCTATTTTGTAAATGACATCGCCAAAGTCAAGGATCGGTAGGATAGTCAGTTTTACGAGGGTATGTTTGGCAGCATTAGTGTTGCGAAATAGGAAGCCGATTTCTAGATTTAATTTTGGATTGGAGATGCTTAATGTGAGTCTGGAAGGAGAGTTTACAGTCTAACCGGACACCTAGGTATTTGTAGTTGTCCACATATTCTAAGTCAGAACCGTCCAGAGTAGTGATGCTAGTCGGGCGGGAGGGTGCGGGCAGCAATCGGTTGAAGAGTATGCATTTAGTTTTACCTGCATGTAAGAGCAGTTGGAGGCCACGAAAGGAGTGTTGAATGGCATTGAAACTCATTTGGAAGTTTGTGTCCAAAGAAGGGCCAGATGTATACAGAATGGTGTCGTCTGCGTAGAGGTTGATCAGGGAATCACCTGCATATATCAACATTGTTGATTATATATACAAAGAAAAGAGTCGGACTGAGAATTAAACCCTGTGGTACCCCCATAGAGACTGCCAGAGGTCCGGACAACAGGCCATCTGATTTGACACACTGAACTCTGTCTGAGAAGTAGTTGGTGAACCAGGCGAGGCAGTCATTTGAGAAACCAAGGCTGTTGACGGCTGCATGGTACAACCTTTTATCGATGGTGGATATGATATCGTTTAGCACCTTGAGTGTGGCTGAGGTGCACCCGTGACCAGCTCGGAAACAGGATTGCACAGGGGAGAAGGTACGATGGGATTTTGAAATGGTCAGTCATCTGTTTATTAACTTGACTTTCAAATACTTTAGAAAGGCAGGGCAGGATGCATATAGGTCTGTAACAGTTTGGTTCTAGAGTGTCTCCCCCCCTTTGAAGAGGGGGATGACCGCGGCAGCTTTACAATCTTTTGGGATCTCGGACGATACGAAAGAGAGGTTGAGCAGACTGGTAATAGGGTTTGCAACAATGGCGGCTGATAATTTTAGAAAGAGGGTCCAGATTGTGTAGCCCAGCTGATTTGTACGGGTCCAGGTTTTGCTACATTTTTTTGAAAGGGGCATGCTTATTTAAGAGGGTGAGGAAATTACTTTTAAAGAACGACCAGGCATCCTCGACTGACGGGATGTGGTCTATATCCTTCCAGGTTACCAGTATATCCTTCTGGGCCAGGTCGATTAGAAAGGCCTGCTCGCAGAAGTGTTTTAGGGAGCGGTTGACAGTGATGAGGGGTGGTCGTTAGAAACCATCCATAGCGGATGGAGGCAGTGATCGCTGAGTTCCTGATTGAAAACAGCAAAGTTGTATTTGGAGGGCAATTTGGTCAGGATAATATCTATGAGGGTGCCCATGTTTACAGATTTGGGTTGTACCTGGTGGGTTCCTTGAGATTGAGATTGTGAGATTGAGGAAATCTATCTTAGATTGTAGGACTGCCAGGGTGTTAAGCATATCCCAGTTTAGGTCACCTAACAGAACGAACTCTGAAGATAGATGGGGGCAATCAATTGACATATGGTGTCCAGGGTGCTGAGGGGAGCTGAGCTAATATGCAAGTATAAACACCATGGGACCACGCAGCCGTCATAACGCTCAGGAAGGAGACACGTTCTGTCTCCTAGAGATGAACGTACTTTGGTGTGAAACGTGCAAATCAATCCCAGAACAACAGCAAAGGAAACAGGTACAAAAGTATCTATATCCACAGTAAAACGAGTCCTATCTCGACATAACCTGAAAGGCCGCTCAGCAAGGAAAAACCACTGCTCCAAAACCACCATGAAGCCAGACTACGGTTTGCAACTGCACATGGGGACAAAGATTGTACTTTTTGGAGAAATGTCCTCTGGTCTGATGGAACAAAAATGTAACTGTTTGGCCATAATGACCATCGTTATGTTTGGAGGAAAAAGCAGGAGGCTTGCAAGCCGAAGAACACCATCCCAACCGTGAAGCACGGGGGTGGCAGCATCATGTTATGGGGGTGCTTTGCTGCAGGAGGGACTGGTGCACTTCACAACATAGTTTTCCTCCTCACGATGCCATTTATGTGGATATATTGAAGAAACATCAAGATTTTTTTTTTTCAAACCTTTATTTAACTAGGCAAGTCAGTTAAGAACAAATTCTTATTTTCAATGACGGCCTAGGAACAGTGGGTTCTCTAACCTCTCTGAACCACCCATACCCGGATCCGGGATAATTGTCATCAGCAACGCTGAATAGCATAGTGCCACAGTCAAATAATATCAAAAGAAAATATTCATATTCATGAAATCACAAGTGAAATATTGCAAAACACAGCTTAGCCTTTTGTTAATCCACCTGTCGTTTACAGCGAAAGCAATACAAGCGTTTGTGTAAGTTTATCGATCGCTCGACAAAACTAAGTACACTTAGCATCAGGTAACTTGGTCACGAAAATCAGAAAAGCAATCAAATTAATCGTTTAACTTTAATTATCTTCGGATGTTTTCACTCACGAGACTCCCAGTTAGACAAATGTTCCTTTTGTTCCATAAAGATATTTCTTATATCCAAATACCTCCGGTTAGTTTGGTGCGTTATGCCCAGGAATCCACCGGAAAGAGCGGTCACGACAACGCAGACAAAAATTCAAAATTATATCCATAATGTCGACAGAAACATGGCAAATGTTTTTTATAATCAATCCTCAGGGTGTTTTTCAAATATCTATTCGCTAATATATAAACCGGGACAGTTGGCTTTTCACTAGGACCGGGAGTAACAATGGCTGCCTTTCTCTTTTGCGCACAACTCACTCTGAGAGCCCCCACCTATCCACTTACGCAATATGGTCGTTCACGCTCCTTCTTCAAAATAAAAGCCTGAAACTATATCTGAAGACTGACTCCTTGAGGAAGCGATAGGAAAAGCAATCTGGTTGATATCCCTTTAAATGGAGCAATGGGAGGCTATGGAACATGGAGTTTTCAAAATAGAAGCCACTTCCTGGTTTGATTTTTCTCAGGGTTTCGCCTGCAATATCAGTTCTGTTATACTCACAGACAATATTTTGACAGTTTTTGAAACTTCAGTGTTTTCTATCCTAATCTGTCAATTATATGCATATTCTAGCATCTGGTCCTGAGAAATAGGCTGTTTACTTTGGGAACGTTATTTTCCAAACATAAAAATAGTGCCCCCTAGCTTCAAGAGGTTAACTGCCTGTTCAGGGGCAGAATGACAGATTTGTCCCTTGTCAGCTCGGGGGTTTGAACTTTGCAACCTTCCAGTTACTAGTCCAACGCTTTAACCACTAGGCTACCCTGCCGCCCCACATCAGTCAGGAAGTTAACGCTTGGTCGCAAATTGGTCTTCCAAATGGACAATGACCCCAAGCATACATAAAAGGCACACGCACTTTCAAATGTTAATACAAGGAAAGTGACATGATGTTGGACTTTTATGTTGTTGACACTAGAGCACCTGTAGTGCTAGGTCTTAAAGCATGTTTTTTTTTCCGGTCACAACTTGCAGACTTGTTTATGTGTTGCTGTGTGTTTTGTTGCCAACCTGGGATTATCTCAGCCAAAGACGAGTTTCAGTGAAAGATCAACGAAGTGTACGAAGGCCTAGATGGAGTTGTGGCCATTGTGGACGACATCCTTGTCTATGGTCGAACCAAAGATGAGCACGAGCGTAACCTCAGCGCGATGCTGCAAAGGTCCCGCGAGAGAGGAGTCCAGCTCAACCCCGAGAAGAGCACAGTCGGCGCTACAGAGGTCAGCTACTTCGGACATTGTCTCATAGAGACTGGAATCAAGCCACATCCACAATAGATCTCAGCAATAAAAGAAATGGAGCCACCAAAGAACCGTGCAGAGGTGGAAACAGTGCTTGGCATGGTCAATTACTCAGCCAAGTTCGCACCCAGCCTCTCCAATGCTAATGCACCCCTGCGTCAACTGCTAAAGCAGTCCAGTGAGTTTCTCTGGGACAAGCAACACGACATTGCTTTCCAGAATGTGAAAGACTTGATCACGAGAGAACCAGGACCAATCCTTGCCTACTACGACCACAACAAAGAGCTTAGACTCCAAGTGGACGCATCGAAGTATGGACTAGGTGCAGTGCTACTGCAAGAAGGAAAGCCCATCGGCTACGCTTCCAAATCACTCACAGACTGTGAAATCAACTACGCTCAAATCGAAAAGGAGCTCTACACCATTCTGTTCAGATGTAAATGTTTCCATCAGTACATATATGGACGACAAGTCATTGTGGAATCCGACCACAAGCCCCTTGAGTCAATTATGAGGAAACCACTAGCCGCAGACCCGCCAAAGCTACAGAGAATGATCCTTCAACTACAAAAATACGACTTCACAATCACTCACCGTCCAGGCAAAGACATCCCTGTCGCAGACACACTCTCCGGGAAGTTTCTTACCTATAAGGACAGCAGCCTCAGTGAAGGCATGGACATGCAAGTGCACACTGTGTACAGCAACTTACCAGTTAGTGACACAAAACTGAAGGAAATCCAAGCAGAAACAGAAAATGACTCACAACTCGCACAGCTGAGGAAAGTCATACAGGATGGATGGCCTGAGGAGAGGAGAAAATGCCCTCAGAGCGTCTCAGAATTCTGGAACCATCGTAATGAACTATCACAGATCAACTGAATAATTTTCAAATGAGAGAAAATGATTATTTCTACCAGTCTCAGAGAAGAGAGTTTGACAAAGATCCATGCTGGATACATGGGCATGGTAAACTGCAAACAGAGAGCACGGGACATTTTGTTTTGGCCCGGAATGTGCAAACAAATAGAGGACATTGTTGGTAAATGCGCCATATGTCTTGAACGACGCCCCTCAAACACCAAAGAGCCAATGTTACCTCACTGTATCCCAGACCGACCCTGGCATGTCCTGGCAACCGATCTGTTAACCTGGAACAACGAGGACTACATCGTAACAGTGGACTACTACAGCAGATACTTCTAACTCTACAAGCTTCACAGCACCACATATGCAGCTGTGATACACAAGCTGAAAGCAGCCTTTAGGCATGGCATTGTAGAGACTTTAAAATCTGACAATGGGCCCTGTTACAAATCAAATGAGTTTGAATCCTTCACAAAAGCATGGGAGTTCACACATCACCACACGCCCTCAAAGGAATGGCCTTGCTGAAAAATCTGTGCAGATTGCTAAATCACTCATGGACAAAGCAAAAGCAGACGAGAGACCCCTACCTCAGTCTCCTTGAATACCACAACACTCCAGTTGACAACTTCAAATCACCAGCCCAGCTGTTGATGAGCCACAGACTTCGCTCCATCCTTCCCAGCACCAACCAGCAGCTGCAACCTGAGGTCGCCAGCTACAAGGAAATGCATTAAAAACGTGCACAGAGACAACACCAACAAAAGCGATACTACGACAGGTCAGCTAGACCACTGCCACCACTGAACGACAGAGAGTCAGTTAGAATCCAGGAGCATGGCCTCTGGAAGCCAGCGGTCGTCATCCAGCCAGCTGACACTGAACGTTCATATCACATCCGCACCGCAGAAGGAGCGGTGTACTGCTGCAATCATCGTCACCTACTGAACACAAAGGAACAACACAATGATGAGATGAACTGTTCCCCTGAAAGAGAACGTGATTGACTAAACCCACACACAGCACAACATACACCATACTTACCTGCAACACCACAAGAACTGTTGACTGACACAGAAGCATGCTCAGCATCATATCGCACAAGGTCAGGAAGAGAGGTCAAGTCCAGAGCTGTCCTAGACCTGTGAAATGTCAAAGGGTGTAGGCGGATCGATGCCCTAAAAGAGTTTGACTGTAAACTTGTTATTGAAAGTTTACTTGAAATGCTTTGGTATTGTACTTGTTTGAAATGTTAAGATGTTATTTCTACAGTGAAAGCTGAGTTGCTGAGAATCCCTTGTTTGAAAAGTAACAGTATGTTGATTTATTGTTTCAGAGTCTGTTGATTCAGTTGGTATAGTATGCAATATAAATGGTTACTTGCTCTGTAGTTTGAACTCAAGGTATGTATTCAAAAGAAACCCTTAGAATATGTAAACATTTTGTTTTAAAAGAAGGGGGATGTCATATTCATATGTGTAAACATACTGAATTGTAATTGGATGCATTTTACCGCTATGATTGGTTAAGACCACCCAAACGGTTAGGTCATGGTCGGTTGGATCCTGGTTGGCGATACGTGAACATGCCAGTTATAGCTAGCTAATAAAGAGCTACGTTAAGAAATATCCTGTAGTTCTACATTTTATTATTTTGTACAGTGTGTGTGCAAAACAAGACAACACCAACTTTACTGAACCGGCTGTATGATTTCACCTAGTTATGCTGAATTTGCGTGACGACTGAAACAGATTTTTTTCCCCCGCTATCTTCATTGCTGAGAAGAAACTAATGTCCTTGGGTTTGGTGTAGCGTGTGTCCGTAGCAAGGAGCTTGGGTAGCCAGGCAAACGCGGAACACCACGGAGAATAGATTAGATTAAGATTAGAGTAAAATACCTCACACTTTACACTGACTGGGGCTCTAATGGGGGACGAGATGAGGACAGCGATCTGACATTGGTTTTGTCTCGTGGTCTTGGTCATAAATGGTAGAGTGGCCTGGATGTCTTTCAAATCAGTCATGCCATTTTTAAATAAAAACTCATTTGACATAGTTCAAAACTCCGTCGGTGTATTTGCATAAGAATCAACCCTGTTGTTCCCGTCCGCGTGTCATAGTGAATCTCCAAAGGCGCGCCATTCGTGCGTAATTGGTGACTTTTAGCTTGGCCACACTGGTCGTCAAAGGGTGCAGTGCTGTAGATTCTGAGACGGAAATAAATCCACAAATCAAACACTGATCGGCAGCCCCGTGATGAGGATGTGTTACCATAAAAAAGGACTGGGCTAGTGGTGAGGCTCTAATGATATAGGAAATTGGTCTCACAACCACATCTGTAAATGATCTCAGTTTGACTGTGTTTTCGTTTATTCACACTCCCTCCGCTTTCCCTCAAAAGACAAACCCGTAGACAACAATGAAGTGACACTGTTAAGGATTTGTGGAAGAAAAATACGTTCGTTAATATACTTTGAAAATGTGCAATTAATTCATATTTTTAATCTTGTCATATGAAGAGTATAAATGCATTCATGGGAAACATAAATTAGGCTACGTATTTACATTTAAAGTGCTCAACAAACAAGTGATCGGCTAATATAACCGTTGTCTCAAATATTCACACCAACAAGAGATCTCCTTTTTAGCCTGTAGTAATTTAAGTTTGAAGAAAAAAAGTACTGTGCGTCACGAGTCGCACTCGCATCTCTGTCTCTCTGGATTGCGCTCCTTCCTCATTCTCAAACAGATACATTGTCCATTGTACATCTGCACTTCTCCACTATCATGTTGGGAAACTCGGCCACTTCAATCTCAGTGTAGTCTCCTTTTTTCACCAGGTACATTATAGGTAGCGGAGCGTTCTCCGTAGCCGCGCACCGCCGTTCTCCGTAGCCATAATGACGCTTTGGCTGCTTGCATCCTCCTGCGCATCGGAAGGACTGGTAGCCTGCAGGTTCGATGACCCAGTATTGAGTCCAAGTTAGCTCCCGGAAGTTGATGAAGTGGTCTTCTCTGCAGCATATGCCGTTCGGCTTGCTGGACTGGCAGTCACCACGGGAACTGGACGAAGATAAACGGTCAGGTTATTATTACACGTTTGACACACCTATAGAGGATTCTCAAATAATGTATAAGCAAATGCCATACTGTGACATAGCAGCCAGGTCCATATGTGTGTAGCCTATATGCTTAAAATGTGTCCACTGTCCAACCAAGGTTCTAAACATTGCTATTAGCCTAGCTATTAAATGTCACTTACCCATATTCCTCCAGGTTCAAGGTGTAAAAAAGAAGCTCAGGCTTTCCCGTGCTCTGGTCAGAGGGGTCCTGCGCGGTAAAGCGCATACTCTTGGCCATCTCGGCTGCGTAGCTTCCCGGTCTCTCCCCCTCGACCCGCAGCTCCAGGCGCAGCGGCACCTCTCGACGTCCCTTCGACCAGTAGTGTACGGCCTGCGTCACATCAAAACCTTTCCACCCGGTCTCGTAGATTGGCACCAACCTATTGAAAGAGGACAACCGTACAAATTAATCACAATAGCACTTTAATGAACTAGCATGCCAATTAATTAGTATTAGGCTAATTAAAAGTAGGCTGTTGAATGATGTGCGGTAACGGTGCTGACCTTGAGTCTACCAGTGAGGAGCGGTTGGCGCCGTTCTCTAGAACCTCCACCCAGTAGACGCTGACCCGTGCGTTGTTGCCCTGCTTTTGACTCTTTCTCCCGGCCAGGTGCAGTTTATGAGGGGCGTTCTGGTAGAGTCTGAGCTCCGCCATGGTCACCTCGCTGTTGGCTGGGACCCTGGCCTCCATGTCGAAAACCAACCGCTCTCTGGTGGCGTCAGAGTAAAGAATCTCCCCCGATATATCTGTTATGTAGAATATAACAGGACACCGTCCGCATGTGGACAATTGGACAGCAGTGCGTAATTTGGAATCCAAACAGAACCAAACTGAGAATTACGCATTGGTGTTAACAATAGTATAACTAATAGTAAATCAAATATAATGATGGAAAATAAAACAAAAAATCAGTCAGTCTTTAAAACTGTCATTCTCAGTCTTAGAAACTGTCATAGTTGCCATGGGTGTTTACCTGCGTTCCCGGAATACCCCCTGAGGATTCCTGCTAGGCTGGGCAGAGAGCGGCGTCTCCTCTCGTGGTGCAGCTTCAGCAGGGTCAGGTACTTGTTTCTGATGTGGCTAGGAACGACCAGGTTTTCCAAGTCCCTTTTATGGATCCTTGGGAGTTCCTTCAGTCCAAGCCTCTGAAGCATAGCCTCTTTCAGGTTCTCCTGGTTGAAGCTGTGCGTTAGAGACAGTATCGCACTGGCGCACAGCAGCCAAATTGGGAAATATGCCATTTCTGAAAGAGTTGAGAGTTAAACCCTGTTGCAGATGGAGGAGGACAAGGACTGACCACCTTTATATATAGTAGCCCCGCTGTGACATCCCGACGGACGTGTACAAAGGGGTGGGGACCAACATCAAAGACAGTGGACGCGCGGGGGAGCTTCAAAGTAACGCCCTATTTTAGGACTAATAGCCTCTGCCTGATCCCAACCCCCACCTCCACCCACTCATCGATCACACCCATCATCACCACATCGACCAGTAAAGATGGGACTCGCACATGAAAGAAAAACACACATTTCGTTTTTAATGACCCCATTTTCATCTGAAACAAGGGTGGATTAGACACCAATAGATAAGTAGATAGAGGAGTGCTTTTTTACCGGCAATTAATGACGTGATAATCTCTCTCTAATGGACATCTAAGCGGTTTCACCCTCCATGTCATTCAGTCCAAACATCGTTGATACGCTTCAGGTAGGCTATGTCAATTCTTGAATTGTTTAATTAAAAATCGAAACAGTTTTGAGCCTAAACTTTTTGCATTATTTATCAACTCGGTCTGGGATAATGATCTAGTTTTCATGATCTAATATTGTTCTAATTGGAGCACTAGTCTTGCTTGATCAAAAGGCATACATAGATGGACATCACTGACAGACAGATATTTTCCTTTCACTCATTAACAACTGGCCCCTCAACCCCTGTGTAGCTTTAGAATGGCACCCCATGGACAGATTATCATATTAGTGTAATTAAGTTTGTCAAATATGTGTATAACATCATTAGTGTGTGGAGGTATGTCTATCCTTCTCTGCCTGAGTCTATGGTGGTCCCCCTGTGTATGTGTGTGTGTCAGGTCAAACAGACTGGTGTGTATTGGGAGCCGAGCTCCCATAGGGGACAGATGAGTAATCCAGTGTGTGCTCTGCTCTGGGATGTGGATTGTAAAGGGCTCTTCACATGCACCTGATTATGTGTCTCTAATGCAGGAGCTGGCTGCGTCTTTTTCTGTCATATACACACACAAACACTATAGTGGCTGAGGCAACTGGTTCCTCCATAGAGTCCCAGTCTGGAGTGTGTATTGGGACTGGAGTGTGGCAGGTGGTCTTGGGATGACAGACAGTGTGCCCGCAGACAGCATTCACACAGACAACACACAGGAATGGCTGATTGACAGATCGACAGCTGACAGGCAGAGGACAGACACATACACACACACAAAACGTGATGCTAGATCAACAGTAGTCAGACAGCTAAACAGATGTGCTCCCTGTGCTGTGTGTGTTAATCATCATGTTATTAGCGGTCTCTTTTTGGCAGGGCAGGCCTGCTGGGTCCTCATTTTAATAGATGTAGTAGACGGACAACACTAAACCAACATTCAACAAAAGAGATGAAAGATTCAGACAAATTCATGTCTTAGATTTCAGTTGTTTCCTGATGAGGGGGAGTAGTAGCCTGGTCTCAGATCTGTTTGTGCTCTTGCCAATTCCATTGCTGTCATTGTCAAGCCAACCATTTTTTTTATTCACCACATTGGAGTTGGGAATAGAGCAGCAAAAATGACATTTGTGCAAAACTTGAAATATGAATTGGTTGCCTATTTAATTGTAACGCTCACATAGGACATATAAAAGTAGCCCTATAAAGTTAGAGACACATTTGGCGCCCATTGCTCCAATACAAAATGCCTGTATTATTGCTCTGGGTATGCCTAACCTAAATGTAAAACCTTGCGTCATTTTTTTTTACTTCATTAGATAGTGCCATTTGTAAGGGGTGACGCCGGGGGTGTCATGCCCATAGGGGGCACAGGGGCACGTTCCCCCTCAGATTTGTCAATTTAAAAAATAAAAATAAATCCTTTGTAATACTACTAGTCACTTAGCAATTTTATGACGTTGGCTTTAGCTTGCCCAGATTAGGTTCCTACTCTCAACAACCTCATAACTAGCTACCAAGAAGCCATTTCAGGCTATCAATCTAGTTAGTAGCTAGCTTGTCTAACTATTTGAGAAAAGCAAGCAATAACTAAATGTACTGAATTCCTTTTAATCTTTAACCCAGATTTTAGCAGAGATGCAGAGCAGCATATTTCGTTTCTTCTTCTACAGACAGCTTAAGATGTATGGTTAGATATGCAGAAAAATCCAAATATTTTTTACAAAGCATAAATATTTTGGCTTTAGATAGCAGGAAAATGCTGTTTCAGGTGTTTGAAAAATGCAACATTCTCACATTTACGTACAGAGGGAAATGTTCCTCCCGGTAGACCAACCCCCAGCCATCCACACATAGTTTGTGTCCCCTCAGATTTTTTGGGTATATGACGCCCCTGGGTGATGCTGATCCCATGTTCACACAATCTACGGACCGGCAAGCTTTGATTTTGCGAGAACAGTTGGCATTGACAATACACAACATCGATAAGGGGTTGGAGACGGGTTGTGAGAGGAACGAGTCGCCCCTCCTACCCTGACTGTTGACAGAAGCTCTTCGGGTGAAAGTTAACAGACATCTTGATCCACTTAATCAGAAATAAGCAAGTCTTCCCCAATCAACAGGTTTTAATGAAGGACTATAGATTAGCATTACAAAATAGGACAACAGAAACAAAGACACAGCCAAGCCTTTCATTTACTGCAGCTATTAATGTGCTGTTATTCTTGTAATGGTGATCATTTTCTGTAGTCAAAGTTTTAGCAGGCCTACATGTGTTGTGATAAAGGGGATGTAGCCTTAGCTGATCAAAATATGTTTTGTGTTTATAATGAGTTCTAAGTGGATTAAGAAAAAGATATGACGCATAAATCAATATCCTATTAAGGAAACTAAATGAAACCTTTTAGATAAAAAGCCTTAAATCTAGTAAAATATATAATTATTCTTATCGCATTAACTTTTCCATAGGCTTGTCAGTGACACCTTGAACCAAGTGTAAATGATTCTACAAATGTCTGGCCTACTTTTACAACCTTGGATTTCCACCCCAAAAAATTATAAAAATGACTTAAATCTTGTGAAATATGTCATTTTATTGTTATCGCAATACCCTTTCTAATTGATTGTCAGAGAGACCTCAAACCAAATGTAAATTACTCAAACATTTATGGCCTACTTTGACATCCTTTGACTTCCGTTGATTTCCACAAAAAACCTTGTGTGAATTTATTACAATTCCTTAGATCTAGTAAAAACATTATTCATTTGCAGGTAGAAATGTGTTCAATATCCACTGAAATAGCTAGCACATTTACTAGATAGACAATAGTTGCCTTGGTAAGGCCAGGAAAACAACCTCTCACTCAACGTCAACAAAACAAAGGAGATGGTCGTGAAATTCAAGAAACAGCAGAGGGAGCACCCCCTTATCCACATCGATGGGACAGCAGTGGAGAAGGTGGAAAGTTTTAAGTTCCTCGGCGTACACATCACTGACAAACTGAAATGGTCCACATACATAGGCAGTGTGGTGAAGAAGGCGCAGCAGCGCCTCTTCAACCTCAGGAGGCTGAAGAAATGTAGCTTGTCACCTAAAACCCTCACAAACTTTTACAGATGCACAATTGAGAGCATCCTGTTGGGCTGTATCAACGCCTGGTATGGCAACTGCACTGCCCACAACTGCAGGGCTCTCCAGAGAGTGGTGCGGTCTGCACAACCCATCAAACTACCTGCCCTCCAGGACACCTACAGCACCTGATGTCAAAGGAAGGACAACCACCCGAGCCACTTTCGTTTATCCCGCTACCATCCAGAAGGTGAGGTCAGTACAGGTGCATCAAAGCTGGGGCCGAGAGAGTGAAAAATAGCTTCTATCTTAAGGCCATCAGACTGTTAAACAGACATCACTAACACAGAGAGGCTGATGCCTACATACAGACTTGAAATCATTGGCCACTCTAACAAATGGATCACTAGTCCCTTTATTAATGCCACTTTAATAATGATGTTTACATATCATGTATTACTCATCCCATATTTATATACTGTATTTTATATCATCTATTGCATCTTGCCTATGCCGCTCGGTCATTGCTCATCCATATATTTATATGAACATATTCTTATTCCATCCCTTTGCTTAGATTTGTGTGTATTAGCTGGTTGTGGAATTGTTAGATTACTTGTTAGATATTGCTGCACTGTCGGTACTAAAAGCACAAGCATTTCACTACACTCGCAATAACATTTGCTAACAATGTGTATATGACCAATAAAATTTGATTTGATTTTGATTTAATTAGGAACTAGAATACTAGAATGGTCATTAACCTTCTTATGATGGGATAAAGGTCAGTCATTTTGGTCAGGGAGTTGCTAAACCATGGTTTGCCAAAGCTGTGATAAGATATAAATAAAATAATGAATTTCAAGAATGTATCTCCACTGTATGCTAGCCAGACAGTCTGAGGAAAAATTCCATAAATTGTTCAAATTAACTGACAATACGCCAACCTTCCATTGAAACAATGCAGTCAATCCACAACCATACACTGGCTGAAATCAGTTGATGATATGACTTAGAAAAGTTGTAAATGTAAAAAGTACTGATATTGTATCAATCAATCCGATTTATTTATAAAGCCCTTTTTACATCAGCTGATGTCATAAAGTGCTATACAGAAACTCAGCCTAGAACCCCAAACAGCAAGCAATGCAGATGTAGAAGCACGGTGGCTAGGAAAAACTCCCTAGAAAGGCAGGAACCTAGGAAGAAACCTAGACAGGAATCAGGCTCTGAGGGGTGGCCATTCCTCTTCTGGCTGTGCCATGTGGAGATTATAACAGAACATGACCAAGATGTTCAAAAGTTCATCGATGACCAGCAGGGTTAGATAATAATAATCACAGTGGTTGTAGAGGGTGCAACAGGTCAGCACCTCAGGAGTAAATGTCAGTTGGCTTTTCATAGCCGATCATTCAGAGTTAGAGACAGCAGGTGCGGTAGAGAGAGAGAGAATAACAGTAGGTCTGGGACAAGGTAGCACATCCAGTGAACAGGTCAGGGTTCCATAGCCACAGGCAGAAAGGTTGAAACTGCAGCACAACCAGGTGGACTGGAGACGGCAAGGAGTCATCATGCCAGGTAGTCCTGAGGCATGGTCCTAGGGCTCAGGTCCTATGAGAGAAGAGAGAGAGAGAAATAGAAAGAAAGAGAAAGCAAGAGAGAATTAGAAGGAGCATACTTAAATTCACCCAGGACACTGGATAAGAGAGGAGAAATACTCCAGATATAACAGACTGACCCTAGCCGCCCGACACTATTGCAGCATAATTACTGGAGGCTGAGACAGGATCATAGCACTTACTGCTTTCCAAGAAAACACATTTTTTGACATTTATGGTCTGTTTAGGTATATTTTAGAGGCTATTTACAATATACAGAAAATGTATAAACTATATTTATAATTTTATGTTAACAATAATTATATTACACAATTTCTGATATACTGTGTATAGTAAACATAAAAACAGCAACATTCACACATGACAGATACAAATGCTTACAAGGTGTGTATATGTATGTATGTATGTGTATGTACAGTGCCTTGCGAAAGTATTCGGCCCCCTTGAACTTTGCGACCTTTTGCCACATTTCAGGCTTCAAACATAAAGATATAAAACTTTATTTTTTTGTGAAGAATCAACAACAAGTGGGACACAATCATGAAGTGGAACGACATTTATTGGATATTTCAAACTTTTTTAACAAATCAAAAACGGAAAAATTGGGCGTGCAAAATTATTCAGCCCCTTTACTTTCAGTGCAGCAAACTCTCTCCAGAAGTTCAGTGAGGATCTCTGAATGATCCAATGTTGACCTAAATGACTAATGATGATAAATACAATCCACCTGTGTGTAATCAAGTCTCCGTATAAATGCACCTGCACTGTGATAGTCTCAGAGGTCCGTTAAAAGCGCAGAGAGCATCATGAAGAACAAGGAACACACCAGGCAGATCCGAGATACTGTTGTGAAGAAGTTTAAAGCCGGATTTGGATACAAAAAGATTTCCCAAGCTTTAAACATCCCAAGGAGCACTGTGCAAGCGATAATATTGAAATGGAAGGAGTATCAGACCACTGCAAATCTACCAAGACCTGGCCGCCCCTCTAAACTTTCAGCTCATACAAGGAGAAGACTGATCAGAGATGCAGCCAAGAGGCCCATGATCACTCTGGATGAACTGCAGAGATCTACAGCTGAGGTGGGAGACTCTGTCCATAGGACAACAATCAGTCGTATATTGCACAAATCTGGCCTTTATGGAAGAGTGGCAAGAAGAAAGCCATTTCTTAAAGATATCCATAAAAAGTGTTGTTTAAAGTTTGCCACAAGCCACCTGGGAGACACACCAAACATGTGGAAGAAGGTGCTCTGGTCAGATGAAACCAAAATTGAACTTTTTGGCAACAATGCAAAACGTTATGTTTGGCGTAAAAGCAACACAGCTGAACACACCATCCCCACTGTCAAACATGGTGGTGGCAGCATCATGGTTTGGGCCTGCTTTTCTTCAGCAGGGACAGGGAAGATGGTTAAAATTGATGGGAAGATGGATGGAGCCAAATACAGGACCATTCTGGAAGAAAATCTGATGGAGTCTGCAAAAGACCTGAGACTGGGATGGAGATTTGTCTTCCAACAAGACAATGATCCAAAACATAAAGCAACATCTACAATGGAATGGTTCAAAAATAAACATATCCAGGTGTTAGAATGGCCAAGTCAAAGTCCAGACCTGAATCCAATCGAGAATCTGTGGAAAGAACTGAAAACTGCTGTTCACAAATGCTCTCCATCCAACCTCACTGAGCTCGAGCTGTTTTGCAAGGAGGAATGGGAAAAAATTTCAGTCTCTCGATGTGCAAAACTGATAGAGACATACCCCAAGCGACTTACAGCTGTAATCGCAGCAAAAGGTGGCGCTACAAAGTATTAACTTAAGGGGGCTGAATAATTTTGCACGGACAATTTTTCAGTTTTTGATTTGTTAAAAAAGTTTGAAATATCCAATAAATGTCGTTCCACTTCATGATTGTGTCCCACTTGTTGTTGATTCTTCACAAAAAAATACAGTTATATATCTTTATGTTTGAAGCCTGAAATGTGGCAAAAGGTTGCAAAGTTCAAGGGGGCCGAATACCTCATTCCCATATTGTTTTTATTTACTTTTTTGCTCTTTTGCACACCAGTATTTCTACTTGTACATCATCATCTGCACATCTATCAATCCAGTGTTAATTTGCTAAATTGTAATTACTTCGCCACTATGGCCTATTTATTGCCTTACCACCTCACGCCATTTGCACACACTGTATATAGACTTTTTCTATTGTGTTATTGACTGTATGTTTGTTTATTCCATGTGTAACTCTGTGTTGTTGTTTGTGTCGCACTGCTTTGCTTTATCTTGGCCAGGTCACAGTTGTAAATGAGAACTTGTTATCAACTAGCCTACCTGGTTAAATAAAGATTGAAAATAAAAAAATATATAAAAAATGCAAGAACTAATTAGGGAAGAAGCAATTAGCTGGTATTCTGTCTATAATGGAGTGGCCAGCACAGTCACCGGAGCTCAACACTTTTGAGCTGTTGTGGGAGCAGCTTGACCGAAGAAGAAGTGCCCATCAAGCCAATCCAACTTGTGGGAGGTGCTTCAGGAAGCATGAAATCTATTCAGATTACCTCAACAAATTGACAACTAGAATGCCAAAGGTCTGCATGGCTGTAATAGCTGCAAATGGAGGATTCTTTGATGAAAGCAAAGTTTGAAAGACAATTATTACTTCAATTAAAAATCATTATAACTTTGTCAATGTCTTCACTATATTTCCTATTAATTTTGCAACTCATTTTTGTATGTTTTTAGAGAAAACAAGGACATTTCAAGGTGACCCCAAACTTTTGAACGTTAGTGTGTGTGTGTATATATATGTATATATATATAAAATAAACAATAACCTTTAACATTTTTCAACAAAATACAGAAATGTGCCTTTTCCACGTATGTAGGCCCTGGTATTGTGCTGGAGATAATGAAAATGAGTTTTAAAAGTGGTGGAATTGCCCTAAAATAGAGCTTACTGTTCACTGTCAGGGTTGAAAAGATGAGTGGTGGCTTCATTGTGCATGTAACTGCCTGCACTCTCCCTTACCCAGTTTGACATAACCACGGCCAAACCATACATTAAACAGGCTCCACTCAGCTACCGTGGCTGCTACCATGGGGTCTCTCTCTTTCAGACCAGGACCAGAACCACACACACACAGTCTTGTATAACTAACCAAGTGGGGGCACACAATTCAGTCACATTCAAAATCCCATTCTCCCTAACCTTAACCCAAAAACCTAACGTTAACCCTAAAACTAACCCTAGCTCCTAACCCGAACACTAATTCTAACCAAATCAAATCAAATGTATTTATATAGCCCTTCATACATCAGCTGATATCTCAATGTGATGTACAGAAACCCAGCCTAAAACCCCAAACAGCAAGCAATGCAGGTGTAGAAGCACGTAACCGTAACCCTAAACCCCCTAGAAATAGCATTTGACCTTGTGGGGACTTCTGGACCCCACAAGTATAGCTAAACACATCCACACACACACCTTAGATGAGAAAACATTATTAATGTCCAAAAGCAGGTGATTGTGGTCTAATTTGGGTCTGTGAAAAAAACTGAAGTGGATAACTTTTAAAACTTTGTGGAAAACAACATCTCTATTACTGAAAAAAATTTGATTGGATTATTAGACAACAATTCCGCCAGGCGGCGGTAAAATCCTGAGAAAGAGTTTATCAAGGGTGCATTCAAGATCGTATGTTTCTGAGACGTTCCTGCAATAGGAATTTCCAAAACTACGAATCCCAGAGAACCTCAGTGCGCTCGCTATTAATGTCAATATGGCCACTGTCAGTCAGACAAAGGCGAATCAGTCTCGCCACGAAATGAAATCAAATTAGCAAGCTAGAGGAGAACGGATGGCATTGTGAAAACCGGCTGGTGCATGTTCCGTGTCGGGGATATAGAAGAGGACTTGTCACGAGGACCAACTAAACACCGGTTTATTAAATGCTGTGGAGGACGGGGGACCTAGATACAAAGATCAAGGTAAGACTTGTAATGCTAAGTAGTTAGCATAGCTTGCATTTCTGCAGACTCGCCCGCACTCCTTGGCACTGGTCCCAATGCTAGTCAGCAAGCTAACTTTATTAGCTAGCTGAGCTATAGCTGGTCACTTAAAGGATTTATAGCTAATGCCAGATCAGTGTTTTATGAAGTCGTTGGAAAAGTCTGCTTGGTCTATACAGGTTGTGAAGATTGGTAGATAACAAGCCAGATGTCATGTCATAACTATAACGATAGCTTATATATTTGTCACGCTAACTAGCTAGCTAGATACCCAGTACTGTAGCTATTGTCATTGAACAACCATTGCTACCACACTCAACTGTTTAGATCACTAGATAGCAACAATACATTTGTGGGTGCCTTTACCCTGCCATGTATCTATTTCCTGCCTATACTGTAACTAGATCATTATCATAAAGTAACAACACAGCCAATGCCATACTCAAATTATTAGATCATGCAGAGTTACTTGCAAAGGATGAGCTAAGTAACGTTCGCCTAAAATCTAGAGTTGGACCGTGATTGAACACCACCTCTCCTGTCACCACACACTTTGCAAACAGTCGGAACCCTGAGGCGTTTGCTTGCTGTTAGCTACAGGTTATACACACAGGCGGATAGTTTTTGCATAGTTGTCTGGACTGGGTTTGGATTATTAGATTATTTTATTTTAAATGGTACGCCCGCGGCGCCGTATGATGCATTGGCGTTGCACTGTTTTGATTCCAATGTGAATGTTACGGGGGTGACGTAATTTGAGTCATCACGTCACAAAATTATGCCGGGTTCAAAACAACTCCGAAATATGCCGCATTCAAAACAACTTGGAAATCTCACACTTCCGATGTAATTGCTTTTAAAACAACTGGGAACACTTTATACACATTTTTTTTTAAAGCTCCGACTGGGAAAAATGTATATTAAGTCATCCAACTTGGAATTCCAACTCGGGAACTCGGGCCTCTTTCTAGAGCTAGGACCTGAAGATCACTGATTTGACCTCGCATTTTTCTGAGTTTCCAGTTGTTTTGAATGCGGCTATAGAGTACCACAGTATGGGTCATAATACCCATAAACTTAGCGGTCAAACAGGGAAATGGTTCCAATTGTTTTCCCGCCATTCATTTTTCCTCATAGGGGATTTTAGAAACATTTAAAATAAGAGCTGTGTTTCGTGGCTTACCCTGGCGTGATGTTTTGATAACTGTGTAAAGCTCTCTAGGACAAAGTTACTTTTTATAAATATATTTGCCTGTATTTACCCCCCCCCCCCCCCCCCCCCCCAATAATGCATAGCAAATTAGCTGCTAATATGACTATCATAAAGGACTACAAATGCCATGATGACCTGGACGAGACTGCTGAATCGAGGCAAAGGTAAGAATCTCTGAATTAGCTATCTAATGTTAGCTAAATGTAGTAAGAAATAAATTGGCTACACTTCTTTAAATTCCCAATTCTGTGATTTGTCCTGTGAAAGTTTTTAAATGGACACAATACCTGTTAGCAAAGGTGTCAGCTAGTGATGTGCTGGAGCTTGCAGGGATTTGTAGTTTTGCATGTCTACTTTGATGCTTAGAGCCGACTATATTGATAAGTCATCTTGTCCAAGAGAGATTTACATGGTTATCAAAATGTCAGCGTAAGCCTACACTTTACCCTTGTTTACATTGAGCTACACTGGGGTCAGAACACAATCATGGTTGGACAACATCTTGGTGTCATTATACTTAGTGTCTTCTAACGTATGGAGAACATCTAGATTATGAAACATTTACACATTAATTTATTCAACATTTAAACGGTCTCTTAGAAGCAATATGTCTGGTTTTAAATGCCCCATGTGGCATCAATATGAGTCAGAATCATTCATTCTGGTGCCAAAATTGACTACACAGTGTAAATAGGATAATTTTGGTCAGTATCGCCCGAAATGTAGTTTTGTGAGTTCTTTACAACTTACTGGAGTGTTGGGTATACTTAAGTATCAACAGTTAAAGTATAAATAATTTCAAATTCCTTATATTAAGCAAACCAGGAGGTACCATTTTCTTTTTTTCCCAGATAGCCAGGGGCACACCAACACTCAGACATCATTTACAAACGAAGCGTGTGTTTAGTGAGTCCGCCAGATCAGACACAATATGGATGACCAGGAATGTTCTCTTGATAAGTGTGTGAATTGGACCATTTTTCTGTCCTGCTATGCATTCCAAATGTAACGAGTACTCTTGGGTGCCAGGGAAAATGTATGGAGTAAAAAGTACATAATTTTCTTTAGGAATGTTGGGAAGTAAAAGTTGTCAACATATAAATAGTAAAGTACAGATACCCCAAACAAACTAAGTAGTTTTACTTAAGGACTTTACACAACTGCCAATTGCCCAGAGACAACACCTTGTGCTATGTTGTGCTATGTTCCCAGATGCCATGTGGACATTCGTTGTCAAGTCTGCATATGGGTGCAACGTAAGCACATTTTTCTCGCAAATAGGAGTGAGAATGGGCTTCCATAAAGTTTTTGCAAACTTCCAATGCATTTCAACAATATGGCCAGATGGCCAGGAATGGATTACTTGCGACAGTGTATCTTCCGCTGCCTGTCAACCGTCAAACCACTGGTGTTGGTGAGTACTTTAGCTAAGTATATAGCTGGTACTAGCTAGCAGTTATTTTTGGTTATACAACATTATTTGATAATGCTAGCGTGCCAGGCGATCTATGATGCCACAGATGAAAGGAGAATGATACTGTAGCTAGCTAAATACATCAAGCTTACGTGTAATGTGATGTAGCATCTCAGAGGACGATGTGCATAGCTGACCTTAGCTAGCTAACAACAGCTAATTGTAGCCCATTGACATTTTATTATTTGCTCAAATTTAAGTCGATACAGGGCAGGCACTTGGATACTAGCTTTCTAGCTAATAATAACATGTAGCCAGCTTACTGTCAATAATGTTTCAGCACGAACTAATGTTAGCTAGATAGCCAACTCATTTAAACTCGGACAAAGATATAACTTACCTGGATTTGCAAATGAGGTAGCTAGCTAGCATTTGGGGGCTTCGTCTGCTAACCCAAAACATGACTGTGATAATAAGTTTGTCGTTTATTTTCTAAGGCAAAAATAAATGATGGTACTAATCTACTACAAATATAACTATGGCTCTGGCAGTGAATAGCAAAACGTTATCAGGAAGCATTCAGCAACGTACACAGCTGGTTGCATAGTAACGGCGTTCAGCGTCACCGGGCTGAATCTATTCTGTAGTTAGTCCCTCTATTAGCATATCAATGAATTCCAAACTAGTTATTTTTCTCGCTATGTTTGAGTTATATTTTATTTCATTCACAGCCTACTTACAAAACCTGGTGGATTTGTTGTTCAGCAGCATCTAGGAACCCTCCTACCATATCAGGAACTGTTAGACACCAGTCCCACTTCAGAGTAATGGAGGACACTTGAATCAGGTTGGTCACATTTGATTTGGTCAATGGTCAAAACACCATCTGTCCTGGAATTCACCTAACCACCATTGATAATGTAATCATTGCTGTGTGTGTATATGTATGTTGTAAGGAAGTGTCCCCTTCCACACTGTGCCAATGGACTACTCCTGGGCGGAGTGAGTAATTCCATGCTGGCACGTGTCCCTTGTGATTTAGCTGTGCATCAGGATCTCTGATTGGCTATGTTGAATTGTGTATTTACTGTTGGCTTCCATGACTGTATGGTGAATGTCTTTCCCTCTCTCCCCCAGTGATATAGGAGCTGGGTTGGATATACAGTGCATTTGGAAAGTATTCAGACTCCTTCACTCTTTCCACATTTTGTTACATCACAGCCTTATTCTAAAATTGATTAAATATTTTTTCCCCCTCATCAATCTACACACAAAAAACGGGTTTAGACATTTTTGCAAATGTATATAAAAAAAACTGATATCACATTGACATAAGTATTCAGACCCTGTACTTTGTTGAAGTAGCTTTGGCAGCAATTACAGCCTTGAGTCTTCTTGGGTATGACGCAACAAGCTTGCACACCTGTATTTGTGGAGTTTCTCCCATTTTCTCTGCAGATCCTCTCAAGCTCTGCCAGGTTGGATGGGGAGCGTCGCTGCACAGCTATTTTCAGGTCAAGTTCAGGCTCTGACCGGGCCACATTCAGAAACTTGTCCCAAAGCCACTCCTGTTTTGTCTTGGCTGTGTGTTTAGGGTCGTTGTCCTGTTGGAAGGTGAACCTTCTCCCCCAGTCTGAGGTCATGAGTGCTTTGGAGCAGGTTTTAATTAAGGATCTCTGTACTTAGCTCCATTCATCTTTACCTCAATCCTGACTAGTCTCCCAGTCCCCGCCCCTGAAAAACATCCCCACAGCATGATGCTGCCACCATGATGCTTCACCGTAGGGATGGTATTGGCCAGGTGATGAGTGGTGCCTGGTTTTCTCCAGACGTGACACTTGGCATTCAGGCCAAAGAGTTCAATCTTGGTTTCATCAGACTAGAGAATCTTGTTTCTCATGGTCTGAGAGTCCTTTAGGTGTCTTTTGGAAAACTCCAAGCGGGCTGTCGTGTTCCTTTTTTACTGAGGAGTGGCTTCCGTCTGGCCACTCTACCATAAAGGTCTGATTGGTGGAGTGCTGCACAGAGGAACTTTTGAGCTCTGTCAGAGTGACCCACAGGTTCTTGGTAATCTCCCTGACCAAGGCCCTTCTCCCCCCGATTGCTCAGTTTGGCTGGGCGGCCAGCTCTAGGAAGAGTCTCGGTGATTCCACCAAGTGCTCTGACATCCACTTTCAACTGTGGGACCTTGTATTGAATTTACTACAGGTGTACTCCAATCAAGTTGTAGAAACATCAAGGTTGATCAATGGAAACAGGATGCATAGTCTAATAGCAAAGGGTCTGAATACTTTTTTATTTAATTTAAAAACAAATATTTTATCAATTTGCAAAGCTTTCTAAAAAATTGTTAGCTCTGTCGTTATGGGGTATTGTGTGTAGATTGATGACAAACATTTTTTTATTTAATCCATTTTAGAATACGGCTAACGTAACAATGTGGAGAAAGTGAAGTGGTCTGAATACTTTCCGAATGCCATGAAGAAGCCGAAGTCGGGCTGCTTCATGACCAGTATTTGTGACAAGAGGTGCCTGGAGCTGTTATACGCTGCCATGCCCATCAGGTGTTGGCAAACACCTCCGAAGGGGCAAAAGGGGATTACTAATAACACGGTACATCACAAGTGTTTAGTAATCTCACCCTTTTTAATATGTGTGCCACTCATCAACTCTTCCTCATTTTTTTAAACATTTTTTTTTTTTACAGATGGGCAGAAGAGATGCTTTTGGAATCCTCTGACTCAAAGACGAGGTGATACTGATGTATGAATTGGGAGAGACCTTGCTCTCAGCATTAAAATTATACTAGTACTTTTTTATTAAATATTTTGTTATTATTGTTACTGTTACACTTGAAAGATATCAAAACACTTTGTTTAGAATATCTACTTAAGTTCAGCAATTGCACTCTTCTCATATTCCTTTGTAGGCTACTGACCAATGCAAAGCAGCCTCCTGGAGTGGTATGGGAAGAGTGCCATCCTCCTACATCTCACATCTGTCTGTACTTATTGAACTTATTGGACCCATGGGTTGAGGCAGACTCTTGTCATATCCAGGATGGAGTGTCATGCACTCCACCCCTCCTTCCACCTGACTGCACCTGTCCTTAACGTAATACATTACATAGATGGAAGGGACTTCATCACCCACTGGAGACTTGGACTGTGTTCGTAAATTCACTCTGGCTATATACTCCGATTTCAGAGCACACTCGTCTGTGTGCCAGAGCACAAAATAACTGAGGAATTTACGAACGCGCAACACCCATTTGAATAATACTGCTGTCCAGTAAACGTCGGCAGAAAAAAAACCATATTGAAATGGTTGCCAGCAGCACAGTTGCATTCACCAATGCACTAGATAATTTGAATACAGACCAAACAGTTGTGCTTAGGGCGTGTAAAATGTTCAGAGTGAGGTGTTCTCTCATTTGTGTCTGGAAGTAGTAATCAAGTTCGGTTGCGTGCTTGACTGCTGTTGGGAGGTCAGAACGATCGCATCAACCTTACTCCTCGGCCAGAGCGTCCAGTGTGCGCTCTGAACGCTCCGAGAGCAAAACGCTCTGAATTTACTAACGGACAATCTAACGACACTCACAAATGCACTCTGAGCACACTCTGGCACGACAGTGAATTTACGAACACGCCCTTAAAGACAGAATCACCCAAAATGACACTTAATTATTATTTTTTTTTTTACATATTATTTAAAACAATATACTCTACAAGTACATCACATCCAGAGTGGGCTCCCTGGTACGTTTGAAAATATGATTTTATACATTGAAATTTACATTACATGTCATGAACCAATCCAAGCCCTCCTTTTAATTAAGATTACACATTCAGCAAATCACCAGCAGAAGGAGTTCACTTTGAATCCATTTTCCCATTCACTCTGGTGGTGGTGCTCATACAATTGATTATTACTGCTACACAATCAATCATTAATTTATCATGTAGCAGAGAACCCACTCTGTAAATGTGATGTACTTGTAGAGTATATTGCTTTAAACAATGTCTAAAAATGAACAAAATCTAAACGGGTAGTTTTACGATTCATATTTTGCAATGTTGAACAAATGAATGTGAAATATTTTTATTTCACCTAGACACTCCATATATTAAAGCAAACTATAAGGAGTGTAATGACACCAAGATGTTGTCTGTATCATGTACAGTTCACAACTCATAGGGTCTTATAGGAGGCAAGAATCAATCTAGAAAGATATTGGTATAATACCCATCATATAGAAGTAAACTTCGGAGTCATGCAATATGTTGTGTGGTCTCCTGCTATGATTCAGGGAAAGCTTGCAGTTTTAGGATACAGATGAAATAAGTTATGACGAACTCGCAGGAGGTTGTGGCACTTTTAACGGGTTCGTGAAAATAGCAGCAGAGGAATGGGATCAAACGCATGGTTACCATGTGTTTGATGCCATTCCATTTGCTCCGTTCCAGCCATTATTATGAGCCGTCCTCCCCTCAGCAGCCTTCACAGGGTGGTGAAAGTGCCCGGTGATGAACCTGATGCACCTTTTCAATAAATATCAAGAGTTTTATTCTGGTGACATGATCATGATGCTTGGCTGGTGGGAGGAGTTATAGGAGGAGCTCATTGTAATGACTGGACTGGAATTGATGGAACGGAGTCAAACATGGTTCAAATATGTTAGATACCGTTCCATTTATGCCATGACAATGAGCCCATCCTCCTATAGCTCCTCCCACCAGCCTCCACTGCATTTGACAAATAAAAATAGTCTAGCTCAGTCTATAATCTCATGAAGGTAGCCTACCCGCACTTCCTGCGAGCTGTTGGCTAGAGCGCATGTGCCAAGACCAGAGTGGGCACATTTTGCTATATAACGCAACAGGTTTTGTGACAAAACAATCAGTAGAGTTGAAAATGCGATGGAAACCAATTTAACTTGTATTTTTTTGTTCAATACATGGGAATTTTAACCGCAAAAGTTATTTGTCAGTTTGAAGGCATCATCTCTGATGTGAAAATTCCCATAATGTTTTTATTCAATTTTTAATATTTGCATGAAAAGCTGCCGCCATTTGGATGGAAACCTGACTAGCGATTGTCGAGCCTCCCTAGTTAAGCATGGGCGTTTCCATCTAAAGGACCCATGAGCTCCAACATGTAAACTTCATAGGACCATATCAAATAAAGCTGAGTCTTTAAAAACATTTTTTTATTAAAGCACATATACAGTTGATGTCGGAAATTTACATGCACTTAGGTTGGAGTCATTAAAACTACTTTTTCAACCACTCCACATATTTCTTGTTAACAAACTATAGTTTTGGCAAGTCGGTTAGGACATGACACAAGTCATTTTTCCAACAATTGTTTACAGACAGATTATTTCACTTAATTCACTGTATCACAATTCAGCTGGGTCAGAAGTTTACATGCACTACGTTGACTGTGCCTTTAAACAGCTCGGAAAATTACAGAAAATGATGTCATGGCTTTAGAAGCTTCTGATATTCTAATTGACATCATTTGAGTCAATTGGAGGTGTACCTGTGGATGTATTTCAAGGCCTACCTTCAAACTCAGTGCCTCTTTGCTTGACATCATGGGAAAATCAAAAGAAATCAGCCAAGACTTCAGGAAAAAAATGGTATACCTCCGCAAGTCTGGTTCATCCTTGGGAGCAATTTCCAAACGCCTGAAGGTACCACGTTCATCTGTACAAACAATAGTACGCAAGTATAAACACCATGGGACCATGCAGCCGTCATACCGCTCAGGAAGGAGACGCTTTCTGTCTCCTAGAGATGAACGTACTTTGGTGCGAAAAGTGCAAATCAATCACAGAACAACAGCAAAGGACCTTGTGAAGATGCTGGAGGAAACGGGTACAAAAGTATCTGTATCCACAGTAAAAACGAGTCCTAGATCGACAACCTGAAAGGCCGCTCAGCAAGGAAGAAGCCACTGCTCCAAAACCGCCATAAAAAAGCCAGACTACGGTGTGCAACTGCACATGGGGATGAAGATCGTACTTTTTGGAGAAATGTCCTCTGGTCTGATGAAACAAAAATAGAACTGTTTGGCCATAATGACCATTGTTATGTTTGGAGGAAAAAGGGGGATGCTTGCAAGCCGAAGAGCACCATCCCGTGAAGCACGGGAGTGGTAGCATCATGTTGTGGGGGGTGCTTTGCTGCAGGTGTGACTGGTGCACTTCACAAATAAGATGGCATCATGAGGCAGGAAAATTATGTGGATACAGTGCCTTGCGAAAGTATTCGGCCCCCTTGAACTTTGCGACCTTTTGCCACATTTCAGGCTTCAAACATAAAGATATACAACTATTTTTTTGTGAAGAATCAACAACAAGTGGGACACAATCATGAAGTGGAACGACATTTATTGGATATTTCAAACTTTTTTAACAAATCAAAAACTGAAAAATTGGGCGTGCAAAATTATTCAGCCCCCTTAAGTTAATACTTTGTAGCACCACCTTTTGCTGCGATTACAGCTGTAAGTCGCTTGGGGTATGTCTCTTATCAGTTTTGCACATCGAGAGACTGACATTTTTTCCCATTCCTCCTTGCAAAACACCTCGAGCTCAGTGAGGTTGGATGGAGAGCATTTGTGAACAGCAGTTTTCAGTTCTTTCCACAGATTCTCGATTGGATTCAGGTCTGGACTTTGACTTGGCCATTCTAACACCTGGATATGTTTATTTTTGAACCATTCCATTGTAGATTTTGCTTTATGTTTTGGATCATTGTCTTGTTGGAAGACAAATCTCCGTCCCAGTCTCAGGTCTTTTGCAGACTCCATCAGGTTTTCTTCCAGAATGGTCCTGTATTTGGCTCACTCCATCTTCCCATCAATTTTAACCATCTTCCCTGTCCCTGCTGAAGAAAAGCAGGCCCAAACCATGATGCTGCCACCACCATGTTTGACAGTGGGGATGGTGTGTTGCTTTTACGCCAAACATAACGTTTTGCATTGTTGCCAAAAAGTTCAATTTTGGTTTCATCTGACCAGAGCACCTTCTTCCACATGTTTGGTGTGTCTCCCAGGTGGCTTGTGGCAAACTTTAACCGACACTTTTTATGGATATCTTTAAGAAATGGCTTTCTTCTTGCCACTCTTCCATAAAGGCCAGATTTGTGCAATATACGACTGATTGTTGTCCTATGGACAGAGTCTCCCACCTCAGCTGTAGATCTCTGCAGTTCATCCAGAGTGATCATGGGCCTCTTGGCTGCATCTCTGATCAGTCTTCTCCTTGTATGAGCTGAAAGTTTAGAGGGACGGCCAGGTCTTGGTAGATTTGCAGTGGTCTGATACTCCTTCCATTTCAATATTATCGCTTGCACAGTGCTCCTTGGGATGTTTAAAGCTTGGGAAATATTTTTGTATCCAAATCTGGCTTTAAACTTCTTCACAACAGTATCTCGGACCTGCCTGGTGTGTTCCTTGTTCTTCATGATGCTCTCTGCGCTTTTGACGGACCTCTGAGACTATCACAGTGCAGGTGCATTTATACGGAGACTTGATTACACACAGGTGGATTGTATTTATCATCATTAGTCATTTAGGTCAACATTGGATCATTCAGAGATCCTCACTGAACTTCTGGAGAGAGTTTGCTGCACTGAAAGTAAAGGGGCTGAATCATTTTGCACGCCCAATTTTTCAGTTTTTTATTTGTTAAAAAAGTTTGAAATATCCAATAAATGTTGTTCCACTTCATGATTGTGTCCCACTTGTTGTTGATTCTTCACAAAAAAATACAGTTTTATATCTTTATGTTTGAAGCCTGAAATGTGGCAAAAGGTCGCAAAGTTCAAGGGGGCCGAATACTTTCGCAAGGCACTGTATATTGAAGCAACATCTCAAGATATCAGGAAGTTAAAGCTTGGTCGCAAATGGGTCTTCCAAATGGAGAATGACCCCAAGCATACTTCCAAAGTTGTGGCAAAATGACTTAAGGACAACAAAGTCAAGGTATTGGAGTGGCCATCACAAAGCCCTGACCTCAATCCTATAGAAAATTGTGTGGGCAGAACTGTAAAAGGGTGTGTGAGCAAGGAGGCCTACAAACCTGACTCATTTACCCTAGCTCTGTCATGAGGAATGGGCCAAAATTCACCCAACTTATTGTGGAAGGCTACCCAAAACGTTTGACCCAAGTTAAACAATTTAAAGGCAATGCTACCAAATACTAATTGAATGTATGTAAACTTCTGACCCACTGGGAATGTGATGAAATAAATAAAAGCTGAACAAAATTATCCTCTCTACTATTATTCTGACATTTCACATTTCTTAAAATAAAGTGGTTATTCTAACTGACCTAAAACAATGAATTTTTACTCTGATTAAATGTCAGGAATTGTGAAAAATTGCGTTTAAATGTATTTGGCTGAGGTGTATGTAAACTTCAACTGTACATTTTTCAACCATTTTCCATCCTAAAAATGTGCCATTCGTTTCCAAAAACCCATATGTTTAAGATATTTCCAAATTTCTCTCTGAGGGAGGATAATGAAAGTTCACAGAAGTAACAAGTATAGGTAGACCTACCAAATAAGCTAGTGTATTTACTGATAAACGTTTGCTTATGTATTATAAAGTGATTAAAAGTCGTAATTCAGTTACCAAATCGGTAACGGAATTTCCGCAATTGAACTGGCTACAATTGAAAATCATAGTGTTAACAAACCACCGTTGAGTCACCTGCTACTGTCTTTCTTTCCGCTAACATACTGTTATGTTCAGCTCATAACTATTTTCTTTCATCTTGTAGTCAAAACAAGAATGAAAACTGAAAGGACAACCAGACTTGTGCTGATTCTCCTTCCTCTCGCACACCTACTACGTACCCTCTTTTTCATTTACTGTGATGTCGTAACTTGTGAAAGAGACATCTATGATTGGTTTGGTCCGGACCAACTGGACCAAACTTGGGGGCGGAGCTCATTAGAATAATAGATAGTGTGTAAAATAATACCCAAATATCCAAAAGAAGGATAATGCATATTTCTACTTTCTTTTATGTACCTATTCAGGATACATCACCATGAAGAGAATTTAGATTAATATCCATAAATATCAATTTCTGTATAGTACAGATCAGGGACCCATGATGTAATTACATTACTGGATGTAAATCCAATTCACCTACTGTAGTTCAATAACCAAGATATATATATATATATCAAACTCAATGTGTCATGTCATAGCTGACACCCCATTCTTTCTGCAGACATATTTTAAACCTAATTCTGAGGAGATATTTAAAGGTACAATATGCAGAAATCGCTCCGCCATTTCCTGGTTGCTTAATTTCTAATATTACTCCTAATTTCAGTTTGTGATGACAAAGCAGTGTAGAGAATCACTGTACCATCTAATCCACTGTGAAATATATTTTCAATAACCATTGCATTTTCAGCTGTTTTTGAAGCTGGTGTACAAAAGTAAAAGTCACCACAACACAACAGAACGTAAGCATAGAAATAGCGCACATAGTACAGATCTACCGCTTCTAAGACTTGCTTTCAATGAGAATGACAGTTCTATAAGTCGCGTTGCTAGGTGCATTTGGTCAGGTCGCCCAAAAGTTACACATTGCAGCTTTAACAGAGTTTTTGGAAAACGTGGTCGCATAGACGGGTTGGTTGTTTAGCAACAAAACCGACTTGTGCGCAACTAAACTAAAAAATAAATAAAAGTCCTCTCACTGTCAACTACGTTTATTTTCAGCAAACTTAACATCTGTAAATATTTGTATGAACATAAGAATCAACAATTGAGACATAAACGGTACAAGTTCCACAGAAATGTGACTAACAGAAATGGAATGATGTGTCCCTGAACAAAGGGGTGGTCAAAAGTAACAGTCAGTATCTGGTGTGGCCACCAGCTGTATTAAGTACGGCAGTGAATCTCCTCCTCATGGACTGCACCAGATTTGCCAGTGTTTGCTGTGAGATGCTACCCCAGTCTTCCACCAAGGCACCTGCAAGTTCAGACATTTCTGGCTGCAATGGCCCTAGCCCTCACCCTCCGATCCAACAGGTCCCAGACGTGCTCAATAGGATTGAGATCCGGGCTCTTTGCTGGCCAGGGCAGAACACTGACATTCTTCTCTTGCAGGAAATCACGTACAGAACGAGCAGTATGGCTGGTGGCATTATCATGCTGGAGGGTCATGTCAGGATGAGCCTGCAGGAAGGGTACAACATGAGGGAGGAGGATGTCTTCCCTGTACCACACAGCACTGAGATTGCCTGCAATGACAACAAGCTCAGTCAGATGATGCTGTGACGCCCCAGACCATGATGGATCCTCCACCTCCAAATCAATCCCGCTCCAGAGTACAGGCCTCGATGTAACGGCCATTCCTTCGAGGACAAATGCGAATCCGACCATCACCCCTGGTGAGACAAAACCACGACTCGTCAGTGCAGAGCACTTTTTTTTGCCAGTCCTGTCTGGTCCAGTGACGGTGGGTTTGTGAACATTGTGACATTGTTGGTGTCTGGTGTGGACCTGCCTTACATCAGGCCTACAAGCCCTCAGTCCAGCCTCCCTCAGCCTATTGCGGACAGTCTGAGCACTGATGGAGGGATTGTGCGTTCCTGGTGTAACTTGGGCAGTTGTTGCTGCCATCCTGTACCTGTCTCGCAGGTGTGATGTTCGGATGTACCGATCCTGTGCAGGTGTTGTTATAAGTGGTCTGCAACTGCGAGGACGATCAGCTGTCCGTCTTGTCTCCCTGTAGCGCTGTCTTAGGCGTCTCACAGTACGGACATTGCAATTTATTGCCCTGGCCACATCTGCAGTCCTCATGACTCCTTGCAACATGCCTAAGGCGCAGATGAGCAGGGACCCTGGGCATCTTTCTTTTGGTGTTTTTCAGAGTCATTAGAAATGCCTCTTTAGTGTCCTAAGTTTTCATAACTGTGACCTTAATTGCCTACTGTCTGTAAGCTGTTAGTGTCCTAACGACCGTTCCACAGGTGCATGTTCATTAATTGTTTATGATTCATTGAACAAACATGGGAAACAGTGTTTAAACCCTTTACAATGAAGATCTATGAAGTTAATTCGTAAAAATCAAAATATCTTTGAAAGACATGGTCCTGAAAAAGGGCCGTTTCTTTTTTTGCTGAGTTTGTGTCAAAACAGACAGGGTTGGCTTAGATTGTTGACAACATGTAAACTATATTTAGTCTCCAATGTTTATTGGAAACAAATACATTTGCACAATTAGCACTTGTCTCTCAAATATGTCATTACAGTTGTTGGTTAGCTAGCCAATCTGAGCCATATAAGTATTGACATGAAATCAGTCAAAACACCTCAAAACAAGACATGGTATCAAGAACAATATGAAACTAGCTGAAACAAATCACTTAAGATTCCCCAAAAGGCAGTTTCTTGTCACTGTTGCTTTCTGGCCATCCAGAATCACAACAACTCAGACTTCTGCCCCATTGAAGAGTGCGCATCGTTTTTTATAAAGTTGTCATCTATTAAAAAAATATATTTAAACCTTGGAGATCTTACTGTAATTCTGTTACTTAACTTTGCGTCTGCACAGGTCTACCAGCAAATGTGTTTTGTTCGTGAAATCTGTGTAAATTGTTCAACGTTGTCCTTGTGCATAGAGTCAGTCGTGTAGTGGCGGGTATACCCTGTATACACACTTCCTTAAGCCGTATCAATTAACAATGTTGACGGAACAGATCAGAATGTTTAGCTTAAAATGTCGAGCTATTACTTATTCAGCAATATGCACACAGCAGTAGGCCTATGCGCGAATGCTCCAAAAATGCAATTGGCAGGAAAACTCATTCTAAAATGTGCACAGCACATGCGAGCAGTTTCATGGACAGAAATGTAAATATCTGTTAAAAATGTAGAGAGCGGGGCGATCTAATGATAGTTGTTGTATCATGGGTTGCTATGATTAGGATCAGGCCTTTGGCTGCTAAACAATGAAAAGTTACAAGAAAAACAATAGAACAGGAGAACGCATATGAGGAAGTCTTTCTAAAATAATTGCCCCCATGTTTCTATGGGGGGATTTTGGCGATAGACTACTGTGATCCAGGCAATATATGTCTCAGAATATGAAGTAAAACATCCAGGTTTCAAACAATTAGAGAACAAAAGAAACAGTTCTGACTCTTCTGGTAGATGGAAAGGCTTTCCCAAAAACCTCTATTTAATGTTAACTAGCTACAAAGTAGCCAATGCCTACCTGGGGAAACTCAATCTCATGCACTACATTCTTGGGTTTTCCCCAAACCCCAAAAGTGGTCTCCTGATATGGTTTAAGCTAGAGGTCGACCGATTATGATTTTTCAACGCCGAGACCAATTTATTGGAGGACCAAAAAAAGCTGATACCGATTAATCGGCCGATTTTTAAAAAAAAAAAAAAATTTAAATTTATTTTATTTGTATTTATTTATTTAATTTATTTGTAATAATGACAATTACAACAATACTGAATTAACACTTATTTGAACTTAATATAATACATCAATAAAATCAATTTAGCCTCAAGTAAATAATGAAACCTGTTTAAATAATGCAAAAACAAAGTGTTGGAGAAGAAAGCAAAAATGCAATATGTGCCATGTAAAAAAAGCTAACGTTTCAGTTCCTTGCTCAGAACATGAGAACATATGAAAGCTGGTGGTTACTTTTTAACATGAGTCTTCAATATTCCCAGTTAAGAAGTTTTAGGTTGTAGTTATTATAGGACTATTTCCCTCTATACCATTTGTATTTCATTAACCTTTGACTATTGGATGTTCTTATAGGCACTTTAGTATTGCCAGTGTAACAGTATAGCTTCTGTCCCTCTCCTCGCTCCTCTCTGGGCTCGAACCAGCAACACAACGACAACAGCCACCATCGAAGCAGCGTTACCCATGCAGAGCAAGAGAAACAACCACTGCAAGGCTCAGAGCGAGTGACGTTTGAAACGCTATTAGTGCGCGCTAACTAGTTAGCCATTGCGTTGGACTAGTTAACTGTACGGTTGCAAGATTGGATCCCCCGAGCTGACAAGGTGAAAATCTGTCTTTCTGCCCCTGAACAACGCAGTTAACCCACCGTTCCTAGGGCGTCATTGAAAATAAGAATGTGTTCTTAACTGACTTGCCTAGTTAAATAAAGGTGTATATAAAAAATATATATATATATCTTTTTAAATTGGCAAATCTGCGCCCAAAAATAATCGGCCATTCCGATTAATCGGTCGACCTCTAGTTTAAGCATTATGGAATTGGAACACCCAATTTTGTTGTTTGTCTATTCAAGCTTGACTTTGAGAGCGAAAACCTGAATATTTCTGACTCAGTTGACCGCCTCATTTATTTGTTTCAATAGTAGTCCTACTATTAGACTACTAGCACAGTACAGCTTGGGTTTCCTGACTGTGAAAGACCAATATGGGATTTATCATTTTAGGTCATTTGGAATTTGTCACTTTCTCATAGAATTTTTCAGACAGGGTGCCTTCCCTGGCCGGGCCATAGAGTTCACCCACTTCTCCAGACACCATTGCATAGAGTTGTGTGGTTTGTTAAACTTTGAAATCAATGTTTTTTTAATAAATTTTTATTTTGGCACACATTTTAAAGTGAAACATCTGAGTCAAAGGGTTATTCCGTTACCATGGAATTGCTTGCATGCAAATGTTTCCTCTAGTCCTAATTTGTAGATCATTATACAGGTTACCCATTAGATTTCCCCGTGTAGGCTCTGTGTTGCGAGACTAGTTTACCAGTCAGTGTTCCCAATACAAAACCAGAAGCACAGACACCCACATTTACCAGTATCCACCTTTTCATCAGATACCTAGTAATCCAAAAGATCTCTAGGCAAAGGGAGTCAGGGAAAGTTTGCTGTGAAGCTGCTCACTGGCTGCTTCCTTCTGCACCTGGGTAAATATATTGCTTCCTGGCTCCTAACCTTTTTCTAGGGGCCCTAAGGATTCAACTACACAGTTTACAAGCTTGGAATGGTTGATTAGGCATGGAAAAATGTGTTATTTTGCTCCTAAGGACGATCATTTCCCTGGCGTTGCAGTCTACAGCACAAATATATAGTACAGTCGTTTCACAATTGTAATATGCTAGTAGTTGCGGCCACTTGTTTAACAAGTCACTCAGACCCAAACACACTCTGTGTATGTTTTGAGAGTTTGTTTTTCCTGCCGAGTCAAATCTGACACGCCTGGACACTCAAACTTTTAAAAGCCATGAGGCTCTCGGGGCATAGTCGTGTGTGCATAGGTTTCTCTCTCTCTCTATCCATCCATCCCTTTCCCCCTGCAGCCTTTCTGCTGAGCAGTGATCTACTGTATAAAGAGCATTGACCAGGGCTAGTTTAGTCAGCAGTATTAAACCTCTGTCCTCCCCAGGGCAAGGGCCAGGCTCAGAGCCTCTGCACCAGAGGAAGACAGGAAGGTCAAGGAGGAGGAGGATTTGTGGAGAAACTTGTTTTACTTAACTAAAGGAGCCGCACTTTGACCCCCCCAGGAGCCCCCCCCCCCCCCCCCCCAGGGTTTATATTACAGACTGACTATAAGACATGGTTTCAGTAGATCTCCAGGAAGAAGGATGGGCAGCCCTGCTCTAAGTCAAGGTCCAGGCACCTTATTGTTCCTGCCCTCACCTAGCTGGCACACCTGATTCAACTAGTCAAGCCCTTGATTAACCTAGTTGATTATTAGTCAAATCAGTCATGTTTGCACTTGGCTAGAGCAAAAATGTACTATTTTCCCTAGACGTTAGTGTTGGGACCTAGCCTAAGCCTACAGTTCATTTGGAAAGTATTCATACCCCTTTTTCCACATTTTGTTACGTTACAGCCTTATTCTAAAATGGATTACATTTATAGATTTTTTTTTTTTCAATAATCTACACACACTCATAATGACAAAGCGAAAAACAGGTTTTTAGAAATATTTGCAATTGTATTATAACATTTAAAACAGATATACCTTATTTTCATAAGTATTCAGAGCCTTTGCTATGAGACTTGAAATTGAACTCCAGTGCATCCTGTTTCCATTGATCATCCTTGAGATGTTTCTACTGCTTGATTGGAGTCCACCTGTGGGAAATTCAATTGATTGGACATGATTTGGAAAGGTACACACCTGTCTATATAAGGTCCCACAGTTGACAGTACATGTCAGAGCAAAGGTTGAAGGAATTGTCCGTAGAGCTCCCCGACAGGATTGTGTCGAGGCACAGATCTGGGGAAGGGTACCAAAAAATGTCTGCAGCATTGAAGATCCCCCCAAGAACACAGTGGCCTCCATCATTCTTAAATGGAAGAAGTTTGGAACCACCAAGACTCTTCCTAGAGGTGGCTGCCCGGACAAACTGAGCAATCAGGGGAGAAGGGCCTTGGTCAGGGAGGTGACCAAGAACCCGAGGGTCACTGACAGAGCTCAAGAGTTCCTCTGTGGAGATGGGAGAACCTTCCAGAAGTACAATCATCACTGCAGCACTCCACCAATCAGGCCTTTATGGTAGTGGCCAGAAGGAAGCCACTCCTCAGTAAAAAGGAACACGACAGTCTGCTTGGACTCTCAGACTTTGAGAAACATTATTCTCTGGTCTGATGAATCCAAGATTGAACTCTTTGGCCTGAATGCCAAGTGTCACGTCTGGAGGAAACCTGGCACCACCCCTACGGTGAAGCATGATGGTGGCAGCATCATGCTGTGGGGATGTTTTTCAGGGGTGGGGACTGGGAGACTAGTCAGGATAGAGGGAAAGATGAATGGAGCAAAGTACAGAGATCCTTATTTAAAACCTGCTCCAAAGCACTCATGACCTCAGACTGGGGGAGAAGGTTCACCTTCCAACAGGACAACGACCCTAAGCACACAACCAAGACAATGCAGGAGTGGCTTCAGGACAGGTCTCTGAATGTCCTTGAGTGGCCCAGTCAGAGCCCGGACTTGAACCCGATCGAACATCTCTGGAGAGATCTGAAAATATCTGTGCAGCGACGCTCCCATTCCAGCCTGACAGAGCTTGAGAGGATCTGCAGAGAAGAATGTAGAAACTCCCCAAATACAGGTGTGCCAAGCTTGTAGCATCATACCAAAGAAGACTCTAGGCTGTATCACTGCCAAGGTGCTTCAACAAAGTACTGAGTGAAGGGTCTGAATACTTATGGAAATGTCACATAATAAAAAATGTCTAATTCGGGTTTTGCTTTGTCATTATGGGGTGTTACAGCATACCACACTGCATTCCACTGCTGGCTTGCTTCTGAAGCTAATCAGGGATGGTCCTGGTCGGTCCCTGGATGGGAGACCAGAGGCTGCTGGAAGTGGTGTTGGAAGGTCAGTAGGAGGCACCCTCATCTAAAAAATGATCCCAATGCCCCAGGGCAGTGATTGGGGACATTGCCCTGTGTAGGGTGCTGTCTTTCGAATGGGACGTTAAACAGGTGTCCTGACTCTCTGTGGTCACTAAAGATCCCATGGCACTCATCATAAGAGTAGGGGTGTTTACCCCGGTGTCCTGGCTAAATTCCCAAATTGGGCGTCATATCATCATGGCCACCTAATCATCCCCAGTTTACAATTGGCTCATTCATCTCCTCACCCTGTAACTATTCCCCAGGTTGTTGCTGAGAATGTGTTCTCAGTCAACTTAGTGGGTAAAATGTAGATTGAGGGGGGACAAAAACAACCATATTTTTAGAATAAGCCTGTAATGTAACAAAATGTGGAAAAGGGGAAGGGGTCTGACTACTCTCCGAATGCACTGTAGAGTTTGAGAGGGAGATAAGAGAAGCAGAGAGGGGGAGGTATGCCTCATATATTCCAGAGAGCTTCTTTTTTTTAAGGACGGCAGATTTGGAATCATATTGTGGAATGTGTCCAGCAGCCTTCATGTGACCACATCAGGACAATGTAGAGGAGAATGTAGTGTGAAATGAAGATCACGAGCTGTTAATGTCTCCTTCCTCTGACTCTGATTCCTCTGATTTAGCCAATGTCTCAAAGTAAGCATCCCAAATGGCACCCTATTTGCTATAAAGTACACTACTTTTGACCAGGGCCTATAGGGCTTTTTTTTGTGTATTTTTTTTAATTTTTTAGTCTGCTCTGTGCAGAGACTGGCTTTTGATACGGTAATGGCTTTTGATACGGTACTGTCTATGTCAAGTAGGCTAGGCGTTGTTGCATTGTTTTAAGGCTCTACGTAATAATAACATATAGGCTATATGCCCTCTTGTTTTCAGTTGATGATATCACTAGTGTGCTTTGTGCAATATGCATTCTGACTATGGTACCTCCTTCTCCACCAGCCTTCAGTCACTAGGTCTAGAGACTGTGTGTGTGTGCCCTCTACTCTTTTTGACCCTGTCTGCCTGTTTTTTTGTTGTTGTACTGTACTGCTGTCTTTGTGTATGTGTGTGTCCTGGCTGTGTGTGTCTGTACAGTACTGTATGTAAGTTTGTCTGAGGGCTGATGTCTGTCTGTGTGATATCCTATACACTGTCCTATGACTCATCCCCGCCCTCTTCAAAGGGAAAATATGGAGGTTGGCCGCTTAGGATGGAACATTTTCTTGGCGTTTTTCCCAAGTCGCACTCTCTGTTAACCCCTCCTCCCTCCCTTTCTCCTCTCAATCTTTCAACTCTCTCTCTCATGCATGTGTTCTCTGTCAGCTCTTTCTCTCTCGCACACACGAGGTCTGCTCTCTCTCTATTTCCATCTCTCTCACCCTCCCCCCTTTCGCACTATCTATCTAAGTCTATCCATATGTCCCATCCCTTTCCACATCTATCCCTCTCTTCTCTCTCTCTCTCCTACCTCTCATGTCCTTTTCCTCATTCTCCCCGTCTCTACCTCTCGCTCTCTCTCTCTCGCTCTAAAAGCCCTCTAAGAGGTTGATAGAATAATCCATTTCATATCTGGGCTGCAGCTGCTGAGCCAGTCTTCTCTAAGCATGCCGCTGATGAGGAGATAAGGTGTGTGCGGCACAGTGCGGTTCTTCGGGAATTTCCATTTGTGTGTACTTCTCTGTAAGCTGGGTGATGTTTTTTGTGTGATTCTGAGTGCATACGTGTCTCAGCGTAATCTTTTGTAAGAGCTGCCATGGTCTCCCTCATAATAATGGGTTAGGTCATAGACATAAGCAGTGTTATGAAATTCTATTTGATCTGTGCCAGTGTCTAAGGGGCTCGAGGTTGTTCTTTGGACAGCCACAGCTCCCCATCTCTCCATCCGTCCCTATATGTCTCATCTAAACTCGTCTCCTTCTCCCTCCTCTCTTCATCCGTCCGTCTGATCTGAACTCTCGCTCTCCCTCCGTTTAAACCCTTCTCCCTCCATCCATTCCTCCTAAACTCTCGTCTCTCACGCCATCTCTCTCTCTCTCTCTCCCTCTTCATCCATCCCATCTAACCGTTCCCCTCTCTCTCGCTCCATGTCAACTCCTCTCTCTCTTCTCTCTGTCCAGGATGTCTCAGTTCACCGATGAGCCTCGCTTCACCATCGAGCAGATTGACCTGCTCCAACGGCTGAGGAGGACGGGGATGACCAAGCCAGAGATCCTCCACGCCCTGGATACCCTGGACAGACTGGACCGCCAGCACGGACACAAGTTTGGACGCCGCCCCCAGACGCAGCCCCAGCCTGTCGGTCAGGGACCGACGTCCAATAGCAATGCTAATATGACGTCGTCTTCCTCGTCCAATAATGTTGTGGCGTCCTCGTCGACGTCCACGACCGCCACACAGACTGGTTACCAGGCGAATGGGACTGGCGGGAGTGGTCTGTCGCCGTCACCTAGCAACAACTATGATATGTCGCCGCCCCCTCCGGCGGTTGTATCTGCCCCTGTTGCTTTGGCAGCGGTGGCTCAGAACGGGTGTGGTGGGGTTGGTGGCGGCGGAGAGATTGTTGCCATGACGAACGGAAAGCTGTCTCCACCACGGTTTCCTATCAGTGTTAGTGCGGTTAGTGGTGGCGTGACGGGGAGAGGCTACGGGTTTGAGGCCAGCGAGGAGGAACTAGACGTGGACGACAAAGTGGAGCAACTCATGAGGTGAGGAGGAGTAACCGGAGTCTTATGCCTCGTTCACGTGCTAGTCGGAAATAGGAAACTCTGACATTTCCGACTTGGAAACTCATTGAACTCGAGTTTCTCACTTGAAAGTACCAGAATCAACCAATAGGAAGCTCTACGCAAATAACTTGTGTTCATGTGAACTTGGAGGTCCCGAGTGTCGTATAGCACATGAACACAGCGTTATCTGAATAGATTTACATGGTAGTCAATAGGCACAAAATGGGAACCAAACTAATGACCGTTTGTACTACCTGAACATGTCGGTTTTTGAATGGGTTTGTTCCCCCCCCCCCCCCCCCCCCAGGCCTGAGTCAAGTGACATCTGTCTATAAACACAGACACCATAATCAGACACACCGTGACGAAGCAGGCTGATGCTTTTCACATTAATAAATTAGACTAGAGTTGGATTTACTTTAAAAATAACTTTAATAAATACAGACTTGAAACAGGCAGAGTTAAAATGGCTAAAGACAAAAGGGGGAGGTGTCAAAGATGCAAACACTCCTCACATCCTCCTCGCTTACACTGAAAACCAGGTGCCTCTCCTGCACCTTTGACCACCTGCACACAATTAGCAGGCCAAATTGGTGGGAGGCCAGTCAGTTATCATTTAACCAATGCTTGTCCAAAAACACATGAACACACAATAGGTTATTAAATTGACAGTTTGGGTTGAAGTGGTTGGAAAGATATCAACTATGAATTGAATAATGGAATATATGCAGGTAACGTTATTATCTGGTTTGCTACATAAAATATGGGCTCTAATATATATATATTACACACACACACACACACACACACACACACACACACACGTGTCCTGTCAACCCTGCAGCTGCTCTTCTGTAGTGTGTGCCCAGTGATAAAGGCAGTATTGATTAGATGAAAATGAAATGAAATGGAGGGAGAGAAAAGTAGCAGTGGATTTCTGGCAGCTCAGTGCTGCCTGATTCTCCCTCACGTTCTCCATGAAGGGGAATCAATATAAATGTAAATGAGAAGGCAGTGTATCGACAGAAAGACTGTGTGTGTGTCTCCAGTGTTCAGCAGGCGCTCCATCACATCTATCAGAACTGCTCTCTCTCCTTCTCTGTTTTGCTATCTCCCTCCGTCTCGCTCGCTCGCTCGCTCTCTCGCTCTCTCCTTCTCTGTTTTGCTATCTCCCTCCGTCTCTCTCTCGCTATCTCTCTCGCTATCTCTCTCTCTCTCTCTCTCTCTCTCTCTCTCTCTCTCTCTCTCTCTCTCTCTCTCTCTCTCTCTCTCTCTCTCTCTCTCTCTCTCTCTCTCTCTCTCTCTCTCTCTCTCTCTCTCTCTCTCTCTCTCTCTCTCTCTCTCTCTCTCTCGTCACATTCACTCTTTCCGTCTGACAATCACACATGCAGCGGCACTTGGTCACACACAGACACATTTTCTCTGCCATCACCCATATTCTCCTTGCTTTTCCTCAACCCCTCATATTGGGCTCCCGAGTGGCGCAGCGGTCTAAGGCACTGCATCTCAGTGCAAGAGGCGTCACTACAGTCCCTGGTTCAAATCCAAGCTGTATCACATCCGGCTGTGATCGGGAGTCCCATAGGGCGGCGCACAATTGGCCCAGCGTCGTCCGGGTTTGGCCGGGGTAGGCCGTCATTGTAAATAAGAATTTGTTCTTAACTGACTTGCCTAGTTAAATAAAAAATAAAATAAATATTTCCCTTTTGATTGGCTCTTTGCTTCCTCTCCAACGCCATTGTACTTGCTGATATCTCCCTCTATCCATGGCTTATCTTCTTCCACTCTTCCTCTCCGTTTCTCTCGCTCGTTCCACAGACATCTCTCACTTCTTCCCTCGTCCTCTCTCTTTTCCTTGAACCGTCCTCTCGTTCGATCTTCCTAGCAAAAGGGAACAATGCTCTTTGTTTTCTCTCTTTCCTCCCTCACACTCACCACCTCTCTCTCTCTCTCGCTCCTCCCTCCCTCACACTCACCACCTCTCCCCCTCTCTCTCCCTCCAGAAGGGACAGTGCCATAATCAAGGAGGAGATCAAGGTGTTCCTGGGGAACAGGCGTATCTCTCAGGCCGTGGTGGCTCAGGTCACAGGTCAGTATGCCCCCTTGTGGCTAACACAGCACATGGCACTTGACTGTGGGAGTGGGACTGTGGTCACTAGTGTTTGTGTGGATGTAATGAGAAACCGCAAGTACTTCATCCACTGTATATATGCAGTGGCAAGTTAATGAATCCCTCTCTCTGGGCCATCCTCTCTCTCGCTCTTACTTCCTCCCTCCATTTTCTCTCCCTTGCTCCCCCTCTCTCCAGGTATCAGTCAGAGTCGTATCTCCCACTGGCTGCTCCAGCAGGGCTCGGACCTCAGTGAACAGAAGAAGAGGGCCTTCTACCGCTGGTACCAATTGGAGAAGACCACCCCCGGTAATGCCCACCACCACCACCCCCATGCCCAGACCCCCACCCGGTCCCACCATGCCCCCCACCTCCACCTCCTCCACCCCCTGGCAGACCCCCTTCTGTGCCCCCCCGACCCCCCCACCCTCAGCCTCCTCCCATCTGTCCAGTCCCTCTTCAGTTGTTCCACTCGTTCCATCCACTATTAGAGGACTCTCTAAGACCCTGTCCAAACTAGAGGGGTTATATGATGAGAGCTGATGGGTGCATCTATGAACTATTTGTTGATATTCTCGGGCTAGAAAATAGTGATGGCCCTTCCAAATCCACCCTATGTATCCCTGAACTGTTGTTTTGGCCCAATGCAATCCACTTTTCTAGGGGGCGCTCATGCCAAATCTGAGTGTGTTTATTTGTAGTCACTCCATGTGACTACACTACCCACATGCCGTCTTGTGCCCCCTCAGTTTCAATGGGCATACAGTGCTTTGCAAAGATATTCAGACCCCTTGGATTTATTTGCATTTTATTGTGTTACAAAGTGGGATTAACATTTTGATTTAATTGTTAGTTTTTTTTTGTCAACAATAATAAAAATGAGAACTACAATATAGTCGTTGCATAAGTATTCAGGCCCTTTGTTTGGACAAGCCTAAATGAATGACTTAATTGACAGAAGAATACAAATATACAGAATACAAATATTTCACAGCATGCAACAAGGCACTAAAGTAATCCTGCAAAAGAAAGACATGGAAATGGAAAACACTTTTTGGCCTAAATGCACAACCTTATGTTTGGGGCAAATCCAACACCACATCACTGAGCAACTCCCTCCTTATTTTCAAGCATGGTGGTTGGTGGCGGCATCATGGTGTGGGTGTGTTTTACATCGGCAAATACTGAAGTTTTCAGGGTAAAAAAATAAAATAAAACCGTGATGGAGCTTAGTACAGGCAAACTCCTAGAGGAAAACCTGCTTCAGTCTCTGAGAGGAATTCACATTTTCAGCAGGACAATAACCAATAACAAAGTCAAATCTACACTGGAGTTGCTTACCAAGATGATTGTGGGTGTTCCTGAGTGGCCAAGTTACAGTTTTGACCTAAATCTGCGGAAATACTTGAATAATGCTTTCTAGCCATGATCCCCAACGTCTTGACAGAGCTCGAAGAATTATGAAAACAAAAATGGGATAAAATAGCCAAATCCAGGTGTGTAAAGCTCTTTGAGAATTACCCAAAAGACCCAAAACAATAATCGCTGTGAAAGCGGTTTCTAACATGTATTGACTCCGGGTGCTGAATACTTATGCAACGACTATATGAGTTATTTCATTTCGATCCATCTCTAACATGTCATTGACATTCAAGTATTTTGTGGTTGTTGACAAAATAACTGAAATCCAGCTTAATCCCACTTTAACACAAACATGTGAAGAAATCCAAAGGGTATGAATGCTTTTTCAAGGCACTGTAGCTACTCTGCAGACACACCCCATGCAGTATTGAAGCCTCTCCCCCCCCCAAAAAATGTTCCATTCACAGTACTTGTCCCGTCCAATTCTCTGAGCTGTTACGTCCCATTTTCAAACCCCCCCCCCCTGCAACCTGTTTCTGCCCCTACAACCCCATTGTCTGTCTATGACTCCTTCCTGTGTCCAGATGTGTCACTTCCCATTTTCTGTGTCCCTCCCTACCCTCTGGGCACAGCAGCCGATAAGCTATCACAGCCGCAAATATTCAAATACTCATTATTGGCTGGTGTATAATGAGTAGTAGTAGTACTTGTAGTTGTATCGCTACGATGTCGCTAAGACAATTGAGTAGAAATGTAAAGTGCTTTAAGCACGGTATAAACCTCATTTAATATGTTATGACGATGACTATAGCTAGGCCTTAAAGAGTACTGGTGTGTGACTGTATAACCATGGTGACAAAACTGTTTTTTTTTAATAAAAAGCTAACTTGTGAAATCACACCGGCCTCACCTCTCTGTCTGTGTGGAGGGGAGGGTGTAGTGATGAGCCCTGGTGGACTGTGTATGTCACAGCACCTATAGACGACTGCTGTATTAGCTGCATACGGCAGGGCTACTCCCATCCGGGCCTCCAGCTCTGCAGTACTGCCGGTAAAGTGTTCTTTATTTTAGGGTCTCAGTCGGGGTCTCAACTTACTGTTGAGAGTTAGAATAATAGAACACACAAGGTGCAATTTCAAAATTAGGTTGTGCATCAGCAGTTACTCAATTAGCCCATGTCAGCTAAATGTTTTTAGATTGGCAAATTAGTCTAACTTAAGCATTGTCGAATTACCGACCGGGATGGGGCCCAGTGATTATCTGTTTATCATATTAAAAACCACAAAAATGGGCCTCCACCATATGGCAAAATGTGTAGAATTGCAGGAAATTTGCTGTAAAACTGCAATTTTTATAGTTTTTTTTTGTTGTGGCCCCATCAAAGTTGCCCATCCCTGATCTAGACAGCAGATTTCAACATTTATTTTAGTTCCAATCAAAAGCATGTATAGGTGTGAGTCAAATAGAATTGAGTCATAAAAAGACCCAGGAAGCACAAGTAACATCTAGGATGTTAGTCTTTTAAAACATCCATTGACTGTTTCAAGGTGTTCCTGAGTTTCAACATCTTCATATGGACACAGTCCCAATCCACCTCTCCCTACATCTCTACATTTTATCATCAGAATGCTGTATGTGTGTTACAGCTACAGGCCGTATATAAGGCTTACAGCCGTCATTGTTCATTAGGATAGTGCTATTGATCTATGCTGAAAACACTACCGCTCTTTGTATAGATGAGTCCTAATTTCCATACATGCACACCACACAGTCGCAATATAACACTTAATTCTTCTAAGAAATAAGGTGCTGAATCCTTTTCATAAAATGCACTCCATCAACAACCAAAGGAGAGCGCACTCCAAATAGTAGATGTCTGATGTTCACTTGATACAATCTTGGTTACGTGAGGGTTGTCTCCATGGTGACATCACGGTTGTGTCTACAGGTGCCACTCTGACGATGCGGCCCGCCCCCATGTCTCTGGAGGATGTGGTTGAGTGGCGGCAGACTCCGCCCCCTGTAAGCTCCACCCCCGGGAGCTTCCGTCTGCGCCGAGGCAGTCGGTTCACCTGGAGGAAAGAATGTCTGGCTGTGATGGAGAGGTGAGGAGGAGAAAGGGGAGTGATGGAGAGAGAGTTGAGGAGGGAGGGAGGGAGATTTGGTGAGTTGTTATAATCTAGATAAAGGCTGAGAGATTGGGGAAAGCAGCAGATTTGCCGTTAGATTTGGAGGAATGTGAATGTTGCCTAATAAATGATGTTGTGGTTATTTTGTGTTATTTCCCAGTTACTTCAATGACAACCAGTACCCTGATGAAGCTAAACGAGAGGAGATCGCTAACGCCTGCAACGCTGTCATCCAGAAACCAGGTGAGAACCAGCAGGAGGAAAACATGGAAAAACGAAAGAGGTACATACTTATGTTGAATATTAATTATGGAGTAAGGAGACTTGAATATGGTGCGTGCGTCTGTGTGTGCAGGGAAGAAGCTGTCTGATCTGGAGAAAGTCACGTCTCTGAAGGTCTACAACTGGTTTGCCAACCGCCGTAAGGAGATCAAGAGACGCGCCAACATAGGTAACGTTTACGACCCCTCGGGGGTGGGGGGGGGTGTCGAGTGAGTGTGTATGAGAGTGTGTGTGCGTACGGCTCAGATATGTTATGGAGAAGTTTTTATTTTTTCGAAGAAGAAGCAGCAATCCTGGAGAGTCATGGGATCGACGTCCAGAGTCCTGGAGGACACTCCAACGGCGATGACATTGAGGGGAATGACTTCCCTGACCAGGTAACCACCCCTTACAAGATGGAATGGTCCAGTTCTCTGCAAATCGTGTATCTGACAGCCAAGACATTCTACCTTTTTATAGGGGTGCTCTATCATACACATGAGAGAGATCATCCCTGAGAATGTAAAATGGTTTAGCCGACATCCACAGCGGTCGTTTTTGCGGTGTTAGAGGTGGAAATGCGTTAGACTGGTCAAATCCACTAGCGACTCTTGGCACTATACTTAAAGCAGACATTGTCATTGACAGCACGCATTAAGAAAAATCCCAGTTCGAACATTAGAATATGAGATGTAATCTACACCTAGATTAGGCTGATAGAAATCCTCATTATTTTTGTTGAATCATTTTCAATTTGAGCATCATTATTTCTCTATATAGGATAGACCTTCTCGTTCTGAACTTCTAACGCGAGTGGGACGGGTGTGGCTTCGTGACAATGATCAAGAGTAGCTGCGCACCAATTAGACAGCTCCAAAGCAGTTACACCTTCGAAATCGCCAAAACATCAGCTATGCGGGTGTCGGCTATCGCCAGTTCACGCTTGATCTGAGTCAATCTAGGCCCTAGTCTCATCCAGTTTGGATCCCGTAGTCAAGACCATTCTGCCTTCATACGGGTGGTTTAACATATTGCCTCTTGTTTTCCTGCAGGGCTGTGAAGCCCCTCTGTTTGAAAAGAGAGCTGTTACCAGACCCTTCAGTCGACTAGACCTGTCCTCTCCCACACAGGTATGTATACTGCTATGAGACGTTGTATTGCATTGCATATCCATACTGTACTCCATATTTGGTACAGAACTTTTTCTCTATACCAAATCTGTGAGATGGGTAGCTAACCAAGAAGTAGGGGGAAAGAACGCCTTATAATGTTCATGTAATTGTCCATGCTAACCAGTTGACGTCCATAACCGAACAAGGGTGCATCTCAGTGTGAAGCGGATTCTCCATCTGAAAACACAGGATAGTGGGAAGCAACATCGTAGACTTTGCTTTTACCTATCCATTTCTTTCAGGTCAGTGTGTAGGTCCGGGGTCTCGAACTCAAGGGTGGGCCAAATATGGTCCGTGAACCGATTTTAATGCAGCCTGTGGTATTGCTTAGTAAATGCGCCCTGCAGTTGTCTCAGGGTTGAAGACCACAGCTTTAAACTAGTATGATGTGTAAACACGACCCTTGACTCCTCCCCCTCTTGCGGTTGCAGGTGCCCACCCTGCTGCCCAGCTGGCTGGCGGCTTGGCCCGGCTCGGGCAGGGGGGGCTTGGCTGCCCAGAGGGCTAGCTCTCTGATTGGCCGCTCCTTGCTCTCTGGGTGGGGTCTCGCTCAGGGGGCGGGGATGGAAGGTTCCAGACTGACAGGTGTGTCCTGGTCTCCCCCCTCCCCCCAGGATGATGACTCCACCAATCACAGCAATGCCCTGGAGCACCAGGATCCCATCGCCCTTGCCGTGGAGATGGCGGCCGTCAATCACAGCATCCTCGCCCTGGCAACGCAGGCGGGGGGAGGATTGGCCCTGGGCGGGACAGGAAGTGACATCAAAACAGAGGTGCTGGACGACTAGGGATGAGAGAGAAACATGTAATTCTGTGTTCAGAATCAAATGGGAAGGTGGTAATTACCAGTTGTGAAGTCGCAAAAACGTGTTGGATGCATTCACGCGCTTTGAACTCGTTGAGAAACGTACAGCTATAATGCTTGTAAACAAATAGGTGTTCAAAAAACATTAATATCTATAAAAAGCAATGTTTTGTTGTTGCATTTAACTGCCAAAAATGCTGTTATCGAAGTCATTTCCTTAGGTGACGTCAGAGTTCAGGAATGATGGACGGGTTTCCCATTAGCAGCTACCAGTCAGTCCTATATGGTAAATACCACATTCCCACTTGGTTATGAACGTAGCATATAATTGTGTGTGCGCACGAGCGTGCGTGCACGCGAGGATGAGGCTATAGTAGAGTAGGAAAAATATTTGTTGGGAGCAAGTAGAGCTTGTTGGAACATTATACTGTAAATGATGACCAAAAGTAATGCATAGGCTTAGGGGCTGTCCAAGCTAAGGTAACAGGCCTCCCCTTACCTCTACCTCCCCATTTCCTAACTCATTTAGACTGTTCTAGAGGTATTGTGTTGGGAGGCCTGGCCCTAAAGTTGTCTATGAAACAGTCATACAGTGTATGTACAGTGTGTGAGGTATATTATGCTCTTGTCTGTGTGTGTGAGTCTAAAGAATCAGAATAGGTTATTATGGAACCCTGGACACCTCCCTCTGAGCATAGAGGGCTCCTGCCTTGGCATCCTGATTGTGGCACCTTCTTCCCCCAACGTGCGCAGTATGCTATTTGATTCCTTGACTCCTCGCTCACTCCGTCTTTCTTCTCCACCTCACCCAGACATATTCTCTTTCTATGTATAGTCTTCTCTTTGGCTTTGCCTCTTACACTGTCTGTTCGCCCCTCCCTTTTCCCTCTCATCCGTCTGCCCCTTTTCATTTGTCTCCCTCTTCAGCAGTATAAGGGAGAGAGAGGTGAGGGTTCTCAACAGGCCTCTGTAATCCCTAAAATGTATAAATATATCCCCTTGTTGTAGCACTACCTAAGCTGGATAGGTTTTAAAGCAAGTGAAAATCAGACATTCATTATGTTATTGCTTGAGAGAGAGAGGACTCGTGCAAGCTAGTGAAAGGGGCCATACGTGGTTGTTATGGGGGTAACTATAAGCATATTGAAGCTGTACCCAAACCATTTGTTTTTAGCTTTTAACCGTAGCTTAGTCTGTTCCCTTAAATTAAGGTGTCATAATCATGTTCCCCAGTTGAGAGAAAATGCATTACTACACTGCTCAAAAAATGAAGGGAACACTTAAACAACACATTGTAACTCCAAGTCAATCACACTTCTGTGAAATCAAACTGTCCACTTAGGAAGCAACACTGATTGACAATAAATGTCACATGCTGTTGTGCAAATGGAATAGACAAAAGGTGGAAATTATAGGCAATTAGCAAGACACCCCCAATAAAGGAGTGGTTCTGCAGGTGGGGACCACAGACCACTTCTCAGTTCCTATGCTTCCTGGCTGATGTTTTGGTCACTTTTGAATGCTGGAGGTGCTTTCACTCTAGCGGTAGCATGAGACGGAGTCTACAACCCACACAAGTGGCTCAGGTAGTGCAGCTCATCCATGATGACACATCAATGCGAGCTGTGGCAAGAAGGTTTGCTGTGTCTGTCAGCGTAGTGTCCAGAGCATGGAGGCGCTACCAGGAGACAGGCCAGTATATCAGGAGACGTGGAGGAGGCCGTAGGAGGGCAACAACCCAGCAGCAGGACCGCTACCTCCGCCTTTGTGCAAGGAGGAGCACTGCCAGAGCCCTGCAAAATGACCTCCAGCAGGCCACAAATGTGCATGTGTCTGCTCAAACGGTCAGAAACAGACTCCATGAGGGTGGTATGAGGGCCCGACGTCCACAGGTGGGGGTTGTGCTTACAGCCCAACACCGTGCAGGACGTTTGGCATTTGCCAGAGAACACCAAGATTGGCAAATTCGCCACTGGCGCCCTGTGCTCTTCACAGATGAAAGCAGGTTCACACTGAGCACATGTGACAGAGTCTGGAGATGCCGTGGAGAACGTTCTGCTGCCTGCAACATCCTCCAGCATGACCGGTTTGGCGGTGGGTCAGTCATGGTGTGGGGTGGCATTTCTTTGGGGGGCCGCACAGCCCTCCATGTGCTCGCCAGAGGTAGCCTGACTGCAATTAGGTACCGAGATGAGATCCTCAGACCCCTTGTGAGACCATATGCTGGTGCGGTTGGCCCTGGGTTTCTCCTAATGCAAGACAATGCTAGACCTCATGTGGTTGGAGTGTGTCTGCAGTTCCTGCAAGAGGAAGGCATTGATGCTATGGACTGGCCCGCCCGTTCCCCAGACCTGAATCCAATTGAGCACATCTGGGACATCATGTCTCGCTCCATCCACCAACGCCACATTGCACCACAGACTGTCCAGGAGTTGGCGGATGCTTTAGTCCAGGTCTGGGAGGAGATCCCTCAGGAGACCATCCGCCACCTCATCAGGAACATGCCCAGGCGTTGTAGGGAGGTCATAAAGGCACGTGGAGGCCACACACACTACTGAGCCTCATTTTGACTTGTTTTAAGGACATTACATCAAAGTTGGATCAGCCTGTAGTGTGGTTTTCCACTTTAATTTTGAGTGTGACTCCAAGTCCAGACCTCCATGGGTTGATACATTTGATTTCCATTGATATTTTTTTTTTTTGTCAGCACATTCAACTATGTAAAGAAAAAAGTATAATAATAAGAATATTTCATTCATTCAGATCTGGGATGTGTTATTTTAGTGTTCCCTTTATTTTTTTGAGTAGTGTATTTTAAGATTTCCAATGCACCCTTGATTGGCAATGTCCCTATCACAGGAGGCTGCTGAGGGGAGGAAGGCTCATAATAATGTCTGGAATGGAGTAAATTGAAAGGTATCAAACTCATGGACCATGTGTTTGAAACCATTCCGTTCCAGCCATTATTATGAGCCCATCCTCTCCAATTAAGGTGCCAGCGGCTGCCTGTGGTCCCTATTATTCTTAGTACTGGGAGTAATGCAAACACTTCTTTTTCTATCCTTTATATGCCATGATGTCTTCAACACAAGCTGTTATCCAAGATACTTTATTTTAAATTGTATTTTCTCTTTTAAAAATAAGTCACTTTATGGGAGTAGCTACTATGGGGCTTGAGTTTCCTGCCCTCGTAGCTTATTGGTCGTTCTGAGTGATTGACAGACCAGGCAAGCAATAGGAGGAAGAGAGACTGATCTGTTGGCTGACACAGGGTCAAGTGTTAGGTCTACCTTTCCTTATAAGCTAGGTTCCCCCACTCCCAGGTCGCTGCTTTTAATGTGAAATAAGTTATGTAGATGAATAACCTTCTTCTTTTTTTTTTTTTTTTGTACCTTAAAAGGGGTAGTTCAAATTCAAGTTGACCAGATTCAAACGTGATTTTGTTGTGTAGGTTCCTGTTATGATGAAATCAGCAGACCTCAATCCCAAACTACTGAGAAACTTTCTCCTTGCCAGTTCCACACAACAGTCATGGTGGGATATGGTCCCAGTTTATTGTTAGACCACTTCTGAGCAGGGCTTGGAACCAGTTCAGGGAACAGAAACAACAAACAGAATCAGAACTAAAGTGATCTATACTGTTATTTTAAAACCATGGGATCCGGCTTATAATGCTATTTTACGTTCCGTTCATTTTTTCTGTTGCGCAACAAACCGCCTATGTAAAGCACTCACTGTGTCATTAAGAAACTTATTCTGGTGTCTGCCTCCCTGCCAGCTGAAAATCTTTGCCAGTGTGCGTGTAGGCTACCTGCCCCTCCCCATCCGAAGTATTGTTTACTGTAGCCAACTGACGTTACAAGTGTGATTCAGAAATTAGGGAGAGCGATTTGTAATTAGAGAAGAATGGATTAACCTGTTCAATGCTGGTTATCACGTTTCACATTGGATTTATTAACTACCAAAAGGTAAGATGTGTTTTTATTTTAATTCTGGTGCCGCTCGTCACACAAGATTTCAGAAGTTTAAAAAAAGAACAGAAAGAACGACATTAAAAAGTAACGTTTTTTCCCGTTCAAACCTCTGTGGGAACAGAGGAACGCAACAAAAAATATGGTTCTGTTCAGAATTAAACTAATAAATAATTGGTTCCAACCCCTGCTTCTGAGGTATTGAGATGTTTGGCAAACGTTAGTGTCTCGTGACATACTGTTAGCTGACCAAGTTGCAGAGATGACTCACAATTGATGTTTGGGTGAACTGTCCCTTTTAGTAGGCCAATATATATTAAATGACAGCCAAGCTGACCTGTTTCTGCTGCTTCCGAGGTTCCACTAACACCCAGTGCTTTGTTCTGTATCAAATATGTATCTTACAAGATAAGACTATTCTAAAGACTGAGGCAGGAAAAAAAACATTTTATTTTCGATTTGTTACTTAAATCTTTCCATGTGTAAAACTCTGGCAAGCAGAAATGTATAGTATGAGGTTAATCATTAAATGCTTAGTTTTTTTCTTTGTTTTTCCATTTTGATATGCAGTGGGCCCGATTCAGACTTCGTAAATGTACGCCTTTCCTAAGCACTTCTCAGTAGTTGGTATTTAGACTTACCTTTTATGCAGGTGCATAAAGGGCTTTTCAGGCGTGGTTCCCTTGTGCACACTGAATACATTTAACTCAACTGCTGAAAACCCTCCCACTTTCTGGCCAGCTGATTTTCTCTTGGAGTTTTCAGTACATTTATCTAAAGCCATAACTTTACATTGACAGACTCCCTAGAACAGGGATGGGCAACTCCAGTCCTTGGGGGGCATGATTGGTGTGACACTTAACACACCTGACTCAAATAATCAAGATCTTCAGTTTAGAATGCAATTCGTTTATTCAGCGTGTTGTTTGTTAGGCATGGGCAAAAAGTGACACCACTCTGGCCCCCGAGGACTGGAGTTGACCATCCCTGCACTAGAATATATGGATCGATGAAAGGCCATGTAAATACATGCATATTAATCTCATTTTCAGCACCAATCGGTAGATTTAAAAATACTCTGATCTTGTGTATGATTTAGGGTTAGGAAAGTATTTATAAATAATAACAGGTTTGGAGAGCCTTTAAGCATGATAGGTTGGTGAATCAAAAATAGTCGTAAATATTCATCCTGAAAGTTGCCATATTCAATTGTTCAATCCATTAAATATTGGAAAGTGTAGAATAGGGGGAATAAAGTTACATTTATGCACGCATAACTCGGGTCTGAGTCGGCCCCAAACTACCGTGTTTTTCACTGCCCTATTGTACTCTATCATCAAAGGCAAAACTTATCCTTCAGGTTTCTGAGCTCTTTACTAGTCTCTCGAGACTGTTTAACAATTTTTAACGCCATATCAAGTAGCGAGCTAGCACAAGATTTGGTTCTTTGGCATCACCCAGAATTTGATGAATCTGTCAAATCTACAAATTAAATTGGTACTGTATACAAAACCAGGTGAAAACATCTTTGCTAAAGGACTGCTACTCAATAATGACCATTAACCTCTGTGGGAGGGGTTTTGCCTTTAAAACTGAGGGAACAGCTATTGCCAGTCCTCATTCATACATAATGTGAATACATGAAATAACATATTCTAGAAGATGAAATGAATATAAATTATTGAAATCACTGTTGTATCAGAATGAAATAGTTAAACGAGTCCTGTTATCTTCTATTTCAGAATTTAGTGCCTTTTTTGGACAGTAGACTGTTCTGTAATTAATATGTAGAAATCTATATGCCTTTTGTTGCATTTGTTTGAAAAACATTTTGTTAACTTGTTTATTTTAGTATTGTACCTACTAAAGAATAAAGAAAGATGAACAATGGGTCTGTGTTTTGTGAGCAACTAAAGTCTAGCTCTCAATGTGTATCAATTGGCATCAGAAGCTCAAATTAGCATTCTGCACTTAATGATGGAAGATTAGTCTCGTAAAAAAAACCTGCAGATGATACAAATCTGTAAATCAATTCATTTTTTTTTTATTCTTTCCTTTACAGGGAGATAATTGTCCAGACAATAAAAAAGAAAATTATAAATGCATTATAATAAATGATTATTCTTTGGATTTCAGCAGAGAATTAAATTAATCAAAATCCAAACTTGTGCCCAGATTTTTAAGTCTTTATATATACACATACATACATACACCCATTCGCTCCCACAGATATAGTGAAATAATACACTTCATGACAACTGGCAGAACAGAATCAGATACGCAAATCATTGAGGACTATTATTGATAACTCAAGACTCCAGGACGAGGCACAGACCAGAGCTGGTCTCAGGTCAGTCAGTATGTCTAAAATGGCACCCTATTCTCTATGCACTACAGGAATATAATACTATAGGATGCCATTTCAGAAGCAACCGTTGTAGAAGAAGAGTTGCACAAACAGTCTGAAGATCCGGCCCAATTCCATTTCTGTCCCTTACCGCTTTAGTGTTGAACACCTGAGCGATGGGAGCTCAGCACAGAAATGGAATGTGGCCGGTGAGAGTTGGGGGTAAAGAGGCGCTACTCTAGTTGATGTCTGTGTTGGGGAAAACAGACAAGTTCCCCATTAGAATCCTCTACTGACATGAGCTTCCATTGGCACATAAGCCAGCGCCCGACTTTGTACAGTGGTAGTTTGTCTGATGTGGTCCACTGCTGGCTATGGACAAGCCACATGTAGTGTGAAGGAACAGTCTAATATTACACAGGTTTCTCCATGGCTGGAGTTTGAGGGTTTCTAGTTATGGAGTCTCGCCTTGCCAGACTTGGTAGTCTGGAGAAAGCCGAAGATGGAGGTTTTTAGTTATTAAACCCAGAGAGGGACAGACAGATTGACGTGAAGACTGACTGAAGGCCACGTAAAGGCAGGTGACATATTGCTCTGAGCCTGTGTTGTCATAGATAGAGATATATAGGATATGTATATATTGGAAAGGAAGATAAACAAATATACTCTTGAAATCCCCCCCCCCCCGGGCCTTGCTTATTCTTTAAAACACAGAGCATGCCTTCTGTGGAATGATACGGTAACTATGGATATATCCTTAATCAAGTATAGACAGTCTAACAGTCAAACTCAATAGAAAACGTGGTTCTGAGCGCGTCCATGATGATGAAATGAAGTACTTATGACACGTGCTGGTCTGAACTTTAACTCCACATCTCGTTAAAGAGCTAACAGTTGGAAATACAAACCGGTAAAAGCTACTGAATAATGAAATGGGTTTGAATCAGAGCTACTTGTGTGTCTCTGACTTCCTGATGAGAGAAAGAGCGAGCGAGGCACGGAAATAAAGAACTAGATAAGCCTAAAGTGATCTTAACCACTTTTCGGTCTCTGTGCAAAGAAGCGTGGACACGACACAACTGAGGCCAAATCCATCCGATACACTATGGCTGCGTTTACACAGGCAACCAAATTCTGATCTTTTTCATTTTCAGAGCTGATCTGATTGGTCAAAAGGATTGGGCTGCCTGTCTAAACACAACCTACCTGCTCTCACAATCTTCATATAACACACACGCACATACCCTCAAACTCAATTCCATTCCTTATATTAGCACAATGATGATCACTCGGTTAAAAGCTTGACACCAACTCAACCATGACAAACAACTTAAAAAAAACACCCTAGCTCTGCTAACAGCAACGTAATGGGTCTGAGCGAATCGGGTAAAGTACTTAAGGCAACCATGACAAATAAAACACTTGCTCATCCTATCTACTAGACTATATCTCCCAACTGGCCAGTCATCGGCCCATTGACAACTCCTCCTTACTCGGTCCCATCTCAAGTGGTGTTTAAGGCTAAAAATCAAGATTAACTCCCGATAAGGACTTATAATACCAATGATCAGATCACTATACAGTTATATTACAGTTGCTATAGCAGCATCATTCCTCATAGAATTACTTGTGCAATCAATGTTTTTCAGTATAATTTAAAAGGCTTAGTCTTTTTCACATGATAAAGGCATATGTCAACCATTACAATATATATATGTCATAGCAAATGTAGACCTTTCTTAAATGGCATAGCGTTGGGGCGACGGGGTATATCTTACAGATAGATCATTTATGTTGTGGCTTCACGCCATGCTTGCTGAATGGATTAGTGTTAAAAGGTATAGTCATAACAAAATGACATTGTTCATAGACTGCTTACAGGGTGAGGAAACAAGGTATGACAGCAATCCATGCTTTGGTTTAGTTTCCCTGGCACCGTTTCCACATGTTAGCATTTGTGGCACAAATTCCATTCAAGTCATGGGATCGATAAGAGCGTTTGTTGCGCATCATGTACATAACATTTTATAAGTGACTGAGTTTCACAAGCAATTGTAGATACTGATGATTTGGATATGTGCAAAGAATGCTAATATGGGATTAAAGCATGGGTTGTTGTCATGCCTTGTCCATAGACTGCTTACAGGGTGAGGAAACCAATGTGTAATGTTGGAATTTGGGTGAAGTATCCCTTTAACACACATTGAGTCCTGTCAGAGCTTGTGACTCAGCTCACTAGGTGAGAGCGCACAGTTTATTTTAATGAAACTTCTGTCTAATGAAAATTATTGACGAGGGATCAATTAAACATCAATTAAAACTCCATAGTGTCCCTCATTACACATCCTTCAACTCTCAACCTGGAATTTGCATTCAAACAAATTTGCTCCTAAAGCTTTGAAACTATATTTAAAAAAAATAATATGGTTCCACATTCTTGATTCCCTTCATCTCCCAAAGTCATTGAGTCAGTACGTCCATTTCAGACCCCATTTACAGATCTGTATCTAAAAATAACAGGTGAGCGCATGCGTAGAAGAGATGTTCCCCCAAACACAAATCAAAGACCAGCTTCCATCCAACTTCCGCTTCACACGTTACATGACGTTAAACATTGATACAACGTTACACAACACCAGCAGTACAGTCCAGCACACACACCATACATATATGCCACTGCTACTTCCTCAAACAGTTCTAAAACCATAGGCACCCATTTTTCTAACACAGATCACTAGAGTCACCACCAAACTAGTGATAAACCTCTACTGTGCAAAATCTCCTCCCTATGAGCAAAATATGTATTTTTGACCAATTTTGCACACTGGGCTTCTTCTCATAATGGAACCATCTTTCAACCTACTTCTCCACTTACAATTTAAAACCAACGCCAATGACTGTTGCAGAAACCACGTCATCATAACAACGATGCTTCACCTTTCAGATTAGCCGAAAACATGCACACACACACACAGTTTTTTTGTCCACTGTACAACATTGCCATGGGTAAATTCGGCCTTTAAGGGCCAAACTTCTAAAACACACACACAGGCGCACCTACATACACGTTCATGTCCACTCTGCAGTCCCTGAGATCACCTTACACAAGGCATTCTCATCAAAGTTCAACAGAGGGTGAAAATCTAATAAAACCCACTAACAAATATATTACAACGAAAAATAAACTCATCATGAAGGCACATTCTGGAAGAATCGATCATTTCAGATAAATGACTCCACATGTGGGAAACGGATATAGTAACTTTTTAGTAAATTAGTAAAAAGGGACAGTTCCATTGAAAAAGAGGGGTGTGTGTAAAATGGACAGTTCCATTGAAAAAGAGGGGTCGGGGGTTCCAGTCCAAGTCTGGTGGAATAGAGCCTCATTCGTTCAGAAGGATTCTTGAGGTGACCAGTTTGATGACATCAGAAAAAGTTGTGTCATCACTATGGATCCTGAACCTTGGCCCGAGAAGAAACATTCTCCATTGGTCGCCCCGTGATTCACTTCATACAGACAGCAGCACTCTGCATAGTCACACTTCAGGTGCTGTGCCCAATCCATGCCACAGGGGGCGCCAACAGTGCTGCGTCCAGATAGGGAGACAGCGCACCAGGAGCAGGTTGAGTAAAAGTCTTCCCTATTGAAATGAATCCAGACAGATCCCTATGGGTGTTTCCCTGTAGTGAGACAGATGCATGGCCAGTCAAGCCAACACAGGATCAGCCTTTATTCACCAAATGTATTCATAAAGCCCTTTTTATATCAGCAGATGTCACAAAGTGCTGACACAGAAACCCAGCTTAGCATCTCTTGGCCAGGAGAGGGCACAGTACTGATGTAGTGTTGCCAAGCTGTGGGTGGATGGTGGGTAGAGGACAGGGACCGTTGTTACATTAGATGTGGTAGTATTGCATAGTTAGGGAGAAATTGATAGGAGTCTAAAAGGAGACAGAGGCTTAGAAACAGGATAAAAATAATGTGTGGGTTTTCTAGTTGATCCGAGCCAGGAGACAAAGTGGTGTGAGGATTAAAAGTCTCTCCCACCCAGGCCTGTTTCTCTCCAGTTCAACTGCTCCAGGACTTGCGGTTCTCCCCTCTCCTGTTAGTGGACTCTCCCCGTAAAACGGGTTGGTAGCACTCGCCACTGCGGCGATTCTCCAGGTTCCATTTGGTGGAACTGTCCCGTCTGAACACTCGGTCGGGACGCACCAGGACGCCGTAACCAGGGATACAGCGGAAGTAGTGGTGCCCGCCTACGGAGCCGTCGTTCTTACCTGGAGAGAGGGGAAGGAAGGAGAAAGAGGAGGGAATAAGGTTTAGTACTTTGAATTTCCTAAACACTGCCTACTTTGATGTGTATGCATACGGACAAGGACAGGGCCCTCTACGTTTTCAGGTTACTTCCTTAAATTCCATTGCTTATGATGTCATTATGTTAAGTCATGCGATTCCTTTGTGAACAGTAAACACACACCTGAGGGCGAGTCGAGCTCCACCCCGACCCACACGCCCTCTGCGAACTTCGTGTTGCCCACGTAGCGCACCGTCCCGCCCTTATTGGCTCCCACCGACACGCACGCCCCTTCTCTCAGCCAGTCAGGCAAAACGAAGTCGCGACTGCGGTCCTCATCGTCCAGGATGATCTCCAACCTCTCCAGACTCCCTTGTCCTCCTCTTCCTCCCTCCTCCCCAAGGACACGCTCCTGCAACGACTTCAGGTCCGACGTGCACACCCTCTGCACTGAGAAGGGCTTGTTGCCTGTCACCACGCTGTTGACGTTGGAGCCGGGACCGATGGTGGCCATTTTGTTTTCGTACTGAGGAGATGCAGCAGTAACACCGTTCCGGTCAGCTCGCTGCTGCGGATGGGTTCTGGGTAATGTAGTTTCAGGAGCACTACTCCCCTTCAGCCTCACCCCTGCCTCTAGGAGGGTGAGGGAGGAGGATGGACGGAGGGGGGTGGTGGGGTGGTCGCCGCCGGCAGAAACCTCGGACAGGGTTGCCGTGGAAACGCTAGTGGAGAAGTAGCCACTGGAGGCCTCGCTGATGGGGCTGAGGGGGTAGTCATGCGGGTCATGCTGGGAGGACGGAACAGGATTGGCTTCAGGGGACTCCGACCACCTGTCATTGGTCAGGGCCGGGATCAGGGCTGTCTTCGCTACCATAGCAACCTACGGGGAATTGACGGCAATGGCAATCACACCTCAGACAGGGATTTAAGAATTATTCAACCCAACTCAAGACTGACCGGAGCAAACCATGACATCATACTGCCTGCCTATCGTTACCACCTCGACCACCACCATCATCCTCGTAATGAGATCCTCAGATCCACTAGCTTACTACCAACCATAGCTTCATATTACAGTCAATACCACAGAAATATAATTCACTCACTCTATTTATATGGTCAATACACTGTCTCAGCCTGAAGAATGGTTGTAAATCTCTAACCAACTCAAACTAGACTGATGTCTAAACTAACTACAAATAGACTGGAACTTACCGGTTCTATCCGGATCCTGCTGTCTTCAGGCCCTGTCGTCTGCATGATGATACGAGGCATGTGCTGCCAGGAAGAGAGAGAGAGAAACACAACTCTGTTCAATGGGAAAGAAGAAACACTTCAATGAAATACATAAGTATTCTTTCACATTATACTCAACTAAGAGTTTAATATAAAATCCAAAAAGCTCAGCCGATTATATTCGGCTCTTCACAAAAATGGTTTTAATCCATACAGAATATTTTTTTAATCCATTGTGGTGTTATCGGTCTTTAAAGCGTGACTAACAAATGCAGCGTTAACAGAAGTGGAACCATGGCATTGCTACATCTTACTGCATTGGCAATACATCTTGTCTATATGGAAATTAAACAGCAAGCCTGGCTGGGCTAGACCAACATAGTGTTCAGCGACGTTAGACTTTACTGTATAGGCTATAGACATGGTATTAAATAAGCAACCCATCAACTACTTTACAGACAGGTGATGTAAGAAATCACTTCGCTATGTAAACCGCTCATGTTGTTCATCCACTTAAACAATTGTTCCAGCTAAAAAATAAAAATAAATTATTGGAAAGAGATGTACAATTCTTTTCTGTCCAATTGTTTTTATGTTCCTCTACCTCAGGGTTTCCCAAACTTGGTCCTGGTCCTGCCCCCCCTTTGCTGCACGTTTTGTTTTTTGCCCCAGCACTACACACCTAATTGAAATAATCAAAGCTTGATGATGAGTTGGTTATTTGAATCAGCTGGACACAAAACTAAATGTGCACCGGGGGGCCAGGACCGAGTTTAGGAAACCCTGCACTACCTTAGAGCACGTGTGTGAAACTCATTCGACGGAAGGGCCGAGTCTCTGAGGGCTTTTGCTTCCCCCCTCACCTGGTTGTCTAGGCTTTAATTGAAAGGACAAGCCAAAAACCAGCAGACACTAGGGCCCCCAATGGAATGAGTTTGACAGCCCTGCCTTAGAGCAATGCTTACGAGGCGCCATTATAACACTAGACAGCTCGAGAAGATGGGGAGAGAACCAAATTCTTGGAGAGATGTAGGGAGTTGTAGTTCGCCTTCTGTGTTAAACCATTCACATTTTACCTCCATTGAAGCTTACATTTAGATTTTTATTGGGATCGCCATTAGCGACAGCTTGCCTTCCTGGGGTCCGACACCACGAAAAAGACATTACAAACAAAAATACTTTAGAATTTACATATATTTAAATACATAGACAAGCAGAGTTACATTACTGCACATTACACCACATGATCAAAAGTATGTGGCCTGCTCTCTCTTCAAAAATCTCATTACAAAATCATGGGCATTCATATGGAGTTGGGTCCCCTTTTGCTGCCATAACAGCCTCCATTCTTCTGGGAAGGCTTTCCACTAGATGTTGGAATATTGCTGCGGGGGACTAGCTTCCATTCAGCCAAGAGAGCATTAGTGAGGTCGGGCACTGATGTTGGGTAATTAGGCCTGGCACAGAATCGTCTAGAATGTAATTGTATGCTGTAGCGTTAAGATTTCCCTTCACTGGAACTAACGGACCTAGCCCGAGCATGAAAAACAGCCCCAGACCATTATTCCTCATCCACCAAACTTTACAGTTGGCATTATGCATTCGTTCTCCTGGCATCCGCCAAACCCAGATTCATCCGTTGGATTGCCAGATGGTGAAGCATGATTCATCACTCCAGAGAATGCGTTTCCACTGCTCCAGAGTCCAATGGCGGTGAGCTTTACACCACTCAAGCTGACACTTGGCATTGGGCATGGGGATCTTAGGCTTGTGTGCGGCTGCTTGGCCATGGAAACCCATTTCATGAAGCTCCCGACGAATAGTTATTGTGCTGACGTTGCTTCCAGAGGCAGTTTGGAACTCGGTAGTGAGTGTTGCAACCGAGGACAGACAATTTTTATGCACTACGCAATTCAGAAAATCAAATAAAATGTTATTTGTCACATGCGCCAAATATAACAGGTCTAAAAGCAATGGATCGGTCAAGGTTTGGACTAAATGGTAATACTGGTCATTTCAAATCATGGCAGGAAAGATTATTGGGACAAAGCCATAGACTTCTATAAGCTTTCCTTATACCTTACATTGAAATGCAGCACTTGGCGGTCCCGCGTTCTGTGAGCTTGTGTGGCCTACCACTTCACGGCTGAGCCGATGTTGCTCCTAGACATTTCCACTTCACAATAACAACACTTACAGTTGACCGGGGCAGCTCTAGCAGGGCAGACATTTGACAAACTGACTTGTTGGAAAGGTGGCATCCTTTCATAGGATGCCACGTTGAAAGTCACTGAGCTCTTCAATAAGGCAATTCCAATGTTTGTCTATGGAGATTGCATGGCTGTTTGCTCAATATTATACACCTGTCAGCAACGGGTGTGGCTGAAATAGCAGAATCCACTAATTTGAAGGGGTGTCCACATACTTTTGTACATAAAGTGTACATACGCCTTAAAGACATGCTCCGGTACTTTGACAACTAGTATGTTTCAAATTTCCCGCTTAGGGCTGGATGTGTCAATGTGTACTTCATACATCCATAATCTGAGTAGAATTACTGTTTTACCTCAATTACCTACGAAATCCCTAGTTTGAAAGACTGTTTTCTGGAAGCTGTGCTGCGCCATTTTCCCTACATCCCCCCCCAAGTGGGCCATTTCATGTTCCAGCCAATAATATTCAACCCCTCGCCAATTGAGTGACAGGTAGCAAGAAATACACAGCAGAGCCAGAGAGAGAGAGCAATGACAGGGTGCACACATCTGCGATGTAGTACGCAATTTTCGGGGACCACTTTCACAACTACTGGCTCTGAGATTTTAGCATTTTTTAAAACATGTAACTGCCATTTCTTGCAATCTAGCGCAAAAAAATACTCTATTAGGGTGTGGTGCCTGTTCTTAAATGATAACAAATAAAGTATTTTTTTTATTTTTGGCACAGCCAGTCCACATGGTAAGAAGCCTGGATTATGGCTCTATATAACACGTTGCCTTGAGACCCTGGTGGCATGCCTGGTGGGGTAAGTATGTCTGTCAGAGCTATATACAGACAATTTGGTATCTTCAACACAATTTTTCACACAAGAATTGATGCAGTCAATCTCTCCTCTACTTTGAGCCAAGAGAGACTGACATTGAAAGGCAAGATGTGCTGCTCTGTTCTGGGCCAGCTGTAGCTTTTCAATGTCATTCTTTGCAGCACTTGACCAAATCACTGGGCAGAAGTCAAGATTAGATAACACTTGAGCTGGCAGGACTTGTTTGGTCAACTGAGGTGTTAAAAATGCTGAAAATCTTTTAATCACAGACAGTCCTCTCCCCATCTTTACAACAATTTAATCAATATGCCTTGACCATGACAATTTACAAATGTACAGTCTAAGGTGAAACCAAGAAGTGTATTCTCTTCAACAGCCACGTCACTTATTACAAGATTCAGCTTTAGAACTTAGGGAATGATTTGTAACAAATACAATGCTTTTAGTTTCAGATATGTTCAGGACTAGTTTATTACTACCCACCCATTCCAAAACTGACTGCAACACCTTGTTTAATGCTAGCGGTGGGTCATTAGTAAAAATAGAGAACAGTAAAGGGCCAAGAAAGCTGCCTTGCGGAATACCACACTTTACAGAAGCTTCCATTGAAAAAAAACCCACTGTGTTCTATTGGATAGATAGCTCTCAACCAAGGATATAAAGCCATAACACAGACATGTTTCCAATAACAGATTATGGTCAATAATATGAAAGGCTGCACTGAAGTCTTTTTTCAGCCATTTGTGTCAGTGCAGTGCATGTTTAGTGCTCTTCTCTATAAGCATACTGAAAGCCTGTTGTTAATTTGTTCACAGAGATATAGCATTGTATCATTGTTCATATAGCATTGTATTTTTCAAGAGTTTGTTTAGAGCTGATTGGTAGGCTGTTAGAAGCCATTGTATCACAGTGTAATAATGACCATAATCCCAATAGACAGCTCCAGATCACTCTACCCCCAGCTTCACCACCCCAGGTGTGCCCATCTCCCACTGTGTAAAACAACTCTAAATCACAAGTGGCAGGTGGGAATCATTTCAGAGCTGCAGTGTATCGAGCAGTGTCTCTCTGAGAGTAGCTCGTCTTATAACCTGTAACACAAGAGTGTGTTTTGTCAGCTCTGCTGGAAGCTGAACGTAACATTCACTATTTTAGACACAATTTCTTCCGAATGCTCTAAAAACCATCTCCACTTTACTCCATTCCACTCAAATGCAGATAATGATAGGCCTTATTGTGATAGCAGCACCTGGTAAAATGCCTGATGGATGACTTGAGCAAATCATTATGTCATATTATGGGGAGAGAAAAAAAAAGGAAAAATAGGCTACATTGAAAAGAAGGCATAGATTTAAGCACTCATTTGGGAGTCAGAGGATGAGGAGACTGAACTACAGTGGAGTATAGACCCACATCAACCATACATTTTCTCTGGGCTCACAGTTACTGATTGGTGTTGTGGCTAGAAACATGGTTTGGTTTATTTGGGGGAATCCCAGAAAATGGGAAAGGCTTCAGTGGGGTTACAACAGGGTTTCCCAAACTCGATCATTGCCCCTCACGCCACCTGGGTGCACGTTATACCAAATAACTAACTCATCATGCTTTGATGATTTGAATCAGCTGTGGGGGGTGACCATTGGTGATAGTTCAAATGTCACTTGGTTACCTAAGGTCAATGGGGTGTGTGTGAGCCCTACCTGTAGAGAGTGGGGCGAGGGGCGCAGGGGCTCCTTCTTGTCCTCGCGGGCAGGGAACAGGGACTTGAGTAGCTTGGGCATCTGCGGCACCAGGGCTTTGACTGAAAGATAAGAGGCAGCAAGCCCTGAACGACCTGAGGGGAGAACCGGTGAGGGAGGAGGAAAAGAGAGGGTGAGGGGCAGGAAGAAAAGATAGGGGAGGAGAAGAAAGAGAGGAGCAGGAGGAAAAGAGCAAGGGCAAGAGAAGGTTTGGAAGGTGGGGGAGGTGCGAGAGATTAAGACAGGAAGTTGAAAAGCAAGCCCAGGAAATTACAAAAAAAATAAAACATGGCTGGACCAGGTCAGAGAGATGACAAAAAATAAATTAAAATAATGGAACATAATAAAATAAAGATGATTTTACCACGTACTAACATATTATAATCATGAAGATTGCAAATTAATCTGAATGATTAATTCTCATTGGCCACAGCCATTAAAATGACATCGCTGAGAGTGAAATCAAACAAAGAAAAACAAACAGGAAATGGTACTACTGTATGTAACACAGGTACACGCACACACCAGGGTTTCTGTTAGGAAAATGTGGCACTGGACAACGTCACCGGGAAGATTTGAATTCACTGGCCATTTGAGAAATGTATCGGACTCATATGCATTGGGTGCGTAGCCCATTAGGGAAGGTAGGTAACTATACTGAAAATATATATAAAGCAACATGCAACAATTTCAAAAGATTTTTCTGAATTACAGTTCATATTAGGGAAATCAGTCCATTTCATTAATTTATTAGGCCCTAATCTATGGATTTCACATGACTGGGCAGGGGCACAGCCATGGGTGGCCCTGGGAGGGCGTAGTCCCACCCACTTGGGAGCAGAGCATGTGAGCGGAGTTGAGCAGTTGGAAATCCTTCTCATCGCTCATGGAGCGCCCCGGCAAAAAAACCTCCGCGATCACAGGGGAAAAAAACTGCAGCTCCAAATTCGCTCTATACATTAAAATCACAATTTAACCGACACCCATCTATTTTTGTGACTACTTGGACCTTCCATTTGGTTTTGAAGTATTGAAACCAAACCATATGGATTTGAATGAAAATGATTGGAATAAACATGAAGAGGTGAATGTAAGAAGTGTACATAATTTCAAATAAGCTACATGTCATATTAAACAGAATATAATCACTCTAAATAGGTCAGGAGCCAGACAGGGAGCCTAATGAATTATTTAGGCTATATTATTTCAATTATTTCAAGCCTTCCAAGATATACATTGTCAAGCATTTGCGAGTGCGACAAAACAGGCTGGTAGGGACATAAAGCTCTCAGCATTTAAACAACATTTAGTTGTATTAAATCATTATAGTCTTGTAAATTGCACATATAGGCTGTGACTTACTTAGAATTAAATACAAATTAACAAAAAATGACTTTGTGCCTTTGAATTCATTTTTAGAAACACGAGTTTGGCCAGTCTGTGGTTTCAGGCTCATGCGATGGTCGCCTGGAGATCCGGCCAGCAGCGGAGAATATCCGCTCCACGTTTGCAGAGCCACTGCATTACCGATTCAAAGAAACCCTGGCACGAACACACGCACAAATTAAAACACAGGACAGAGATGGAATCACACCAGAGGTCTACTGCACAGAAAAGAGAAGGATGATAGGAGAACAGAGAGAGTGAATGTCAAGACAGGTAGAATCAGCCAGTTAACAGAGCAGTCTCAGGGGGAGAAAGACAGAGAGGAGAGGGGCGAGAGGGGAGGGTAGAGCAGTGGTGTAGAGGGAGGAGTCAGGGCCTTACCTTGGTCTAAGTCCTGGCTCTGGTTCTGTGGGGGCATGGTGGGTGGGGAGGAGGAGGGCGAGGGGCGAGGCAGAGTCCGGCTGAACTGGGGCGAGGTGATGAAGATGTCCTGCTGGCTCTCCCAGCGACTCTGGAGGAGAGAAGAGAGAAAAGAACAGCAGAGAGAGAGCGAGAGAATGTGCGGAAGGGGGAGAGAATTAAAAGATGTGGGGATTGATCCATGTAATTTGGGCTCTGTATTTGTTCAGTTTGAACACTAACAGTTGTATAGCTTCAACAGGGTTGAATAATCACCTTGTTTTCCAGATTGCAGGTAGAGGACAGGTCCTGTCTGCTGCCAGAGAGCTGAACAAGAGAAAGAGAGGAAGGAAGGAAGGAAGGAAGGAAGGAAGGAAGGAAGGAAGGAAGGAAGGAAGGATAAAATGTAATTAGGCAGACCTCTGCTGCCTAAACCTATTAAATAAATAAATATACCAAGGACCCAGTACCCCAACAGACATGACTTTAGTAGAGAGAATGTGCCATTTACCCTGTGTACACTGGGGGAGCTGAGACTGCGTCTGTTGCCTTTCCCTTTGCCTGCCAGGTGCTCCTTCACCGCCACCTCCTATACACACACACACGATTAAACACAGTCAAAACCAGGAACATGCAATAGCAGCAACCGTACTGAATTGTCCTGCGATGGACCAACAGAAATGTTAAGTGTTATGTAGATGGTCCTAGTGTGTAGTGGGGATGGGCTTGAGTACTCCATTCAAGGTTTCTATTGGTTTAATAGTAATTGAATACAAGTACTTGAAATGTTTGCAACTATTTAGCAGGTTAAACTTATAAACACTGAAAAAAATGTCAAACTCAACCCAGATATTGAACACAGTCCATCCTCAGTGTGTAAGTGTGTACCTGTCGTAGTCGGTCCAGAGTGAGGATGTTCTCCACAGCCAGGACACTGCGGAGGTATTTCTCGATGGCCGCCTCGTTGTCGGCCGACTTGGGGTTCTCGGCGCTGGCAGCTAGACGAGCCAACATCTCCCTGTCCTCTGAACCCTGTGCGTCCTGAGAGAGACGGGAGACAGAGACCTGGGAGAGTTAGTAGAGCTGCCAAAAAGACGCAGATCTCAATTGCTAAAATATCTGTCCCCTCCTAATCTCCTCCCCTTCATCGGCACTGGTCAGCTCAGTTGGTAGAGCATGGTACTTGCAACACCAGGAGTGTGGGTTCCATTCCCGGGACCACCCCTTCGTAAGATGTACGCACACATGACTAAGACGCTTCGGACAAAAGCGAAATGGTATAGATTGTTATTATACTGTATTAAAATACATTACTTGACAAAGGAAAACAATATGGTGGAAGCCAAGGGCATCATTAGGTTGGCTCCTTGCAATGAAGGAGAATGTGAGGAAAGGACAGATTTTTAAACAGCTGAGAGCTAGTGATTGTAGTAAGTTTGTACAAAAAAAGAGCCATGGTAACTGACTAGAAATCACAACACTTCCTGTGTATGGCTCACCCCGGGAATGTTGGAGACCACCTCGAAGGTGACCCCGCAGCCAGGGATGGTGGAGCGTGTGGACATCCTCTTCAGGAGGTTCTGGGCGAAGCCCTGTCTGCCCGGGTTCAGGTTGACACATATCCGTTTCCTCAGTACCAGCTGCATGTCGGCCGGGTGGCTGAGCTGCACCACGCAACGTACCGTCAGATACACCCTCTGCTCTGGCCACGCTCCGCCGCGGCTCAGCTGGGGACACTCGTGCACTGTGGAGTCCCATGACGCCTCAGCTTTTACCTAGTGGATAAGGGATGGGGAGGAGCAGGGTTGTGTTCATTAGGGATCATATGGAAGAGAGACGACAAACAGAGAGTGATTACTTGGACTTTCCCAATGAAAAACGCTTTTGGTTTTCCATTGCAAAAAAAATGATACGGTGTGCCCTAATGAATAGGACCTGGTGCCTACCTCTCCATCATAGTGTTTGACGATCTGCAGGTCGAAGAAGTCGTCCTCATCCTCTCCGCTCAGAGTGGCGTTCCAACCGCCTGCCTCCGGGACCTCCAATGCCTCCTGGGAACTGAAATCATCCGCTGGAGAGAGCGGGGGGGGGGGGGGGAGCAAGAGGGAGAGAGAGAGAATGAGAAAAGAGAGGGTAAGAGAAAGACATGCGGTGCTAGCTGAATGAACGTGATGTTTTCAATGATTGACGTAATGTTACTCTAGAACAGTCAGAAGAGAGAGAACGAAGAAAAGAAGAGTAGAGAAAGAACTTACCACTAAGGTCCAGGAAAAGCACAGGGGTGTGGGTCTCCATTCCAGGTAGGGGGACCCTGGAGAAACAAAGAAACATGACCAAAGACACTTGTTGAATAATATGGACATTTCCCATAGGAAAACTGTTTGAACCGTCTACATCTATATCCATCTCTCTTGCAAACGCGCGCACACACACACACACTCACTCACTCACTCACTCACTCACACACTCACACACTCACACACACACACACATTCACACACTCACACACACGCACATTCACACACTCGCACACTCACACACACGCACACTCACGCACATTCACACACACTGACACACTCACACACACGCACATTCCCTGTCTCTCTCACCACTCTGCGGGAGCTCCGGGGATGCCGCTGCCGGCTGAAGGCACCATTACCGCGTTCCTCTCCTCGGTCAGAGTCAGACGCCATTCCAAAAGCTGGGCCTCCCTCTCCATATCCTCCTCGGTCTTTTCTGTAGAGGGAGCACAACAATGTCTTTCTTCCTCAATGCCACACAGATGTGTAGGCAATCAGAGGAATGTGTTTTCTGCCACCACTTCCTCTACCTCATTTCCTGTGCCCTTTGACCTGCCGCCCAAACTTATACAGTACTTCCTCCACTACACATTGACTGTTGTGTGTGTGTTACCTGGCTTGCTGACCAAGGTCTGAAGGTGTTGGTCCAGATACTCCTGTCTCTTGGTGAGAGCCGTTAGCCACTGGTGACGCAGACGCTCCAGATCACGCTCCTATTGGACAGAACACACACCAACCGATCAGATATAGCACCAGAAGCCATCATTGAGTTGTCCCGCTATCTGTCTCTCAGTAGAGATAATCTAATGGTATTTACCTGATAGCTGTCCATCTCATCACCTTCCACCTGTGGGACAAACAACAAAATACACAATAGTATTAGTCCAAAACACTTTCATAAATGGCAGACATTTCTTTCTTCCAGTATAGTAATGTATGTGTATACAGTACCACTCAAAAGTTTGGACATCTACTCATTCAAGGGTTTTATTTATTTTTTACATTGTAGAATTAATAGTGAAGACATCAAAACTATGAAATAACAAATATGGAATCATGTAGTAACCAAAAAAGTGTTATATTTTAGATTCTTCAAAGTAGCCACCCTTTGCCTTGATGACCGCTTTGCACACTCTTCTCTCAACCAGCTTCACCTGGAATGCTTTTCCAACAGTCTTGAAGGAGTTCCCACATATGCTGAGCACTTGTTTACAGCTTTTTCTTCACTCTGCGGTCCAACTCATCTCAAACCATCTCAATTGGGTTGAGGTCAGGTGATTGTGGAGTTCAAGTCATCTGATAGAGCACTCCATCACTCTCCTTCTTGGTCAAATAGCCCTTACACAGCCTGGAGGTGCGTTGGGTCATTTTCCTGTTGAAAAACAAATGATAGACCCACTAAGCGCAAACCAGATGGGATGGCACATCGCTGCAGAATGCTGTGGCGGGTGGAACCAAAAATCTCAAATTTGGACTCATCAGACCAAAGGACAGATTTCCACCGGTCTAATGTCCATTGATTGTGTTTCTTGGCCCAAGTAAGTCTCTTCTTATTATTGGTGTCCTTTAGTAGTGGTTTCTTTGCAGCAATTCGACCATGAAGGCCTGATTCACACAGTCTCCTCTGAACAGTTGATGTTGATATGTGTCTGTTACTTGAACTCTGTGAAGCATTTATATTGGCTGTGATTTCTGAGGCTGGTAACTCTAATGAACTTATCCTCTGCAGCAGAGGTAACTCTGGGTCTTCCTTTCCTGTGGCGGTCCTCATGAAAGTCAGTTTCATCATAGATCTTGATTGTTTTTGCGACTGCACTTGAAAAGCTTTCAAAGTTCTGTCTTAAAGTAATGATGGTCTGTCGTTTCTCTTTGTCTTTCCTATTATTCTACAATGTAGAAAATAGTAAAAAAGAATGAAAAACCCTGGAATGAGTAATTGTGTCCTTTGACAACTTTTGACAGGTACTGTATGTATGTGTGTTCTTGTGTTACCTGTACGGGTTCGTTGCTGGCCTTGGCCTGGCAAGTCTGTCTGATCTCCACACAGCCCACTGACACGGCCAGCAGCACCTCAGCTATCAGGGGCATGGTGCCGCTATCCTGCACAGACCTCACCTCCACCTGCAGACGCCTTGACTGGCCCTGTAGGTGGGGGTGAAGGAGAGGGATAAGAGGGAAGAAGAGATTAGATATGAAGTTCTAACGTCAATCATCTGTTCGCATCCTCTACAATGGATTAAAGTGAGCTCCTTTCTACCTCAAATTAGTCCTTTTGGCCATTTTTTTTTGGTAAGCCCCTTTCCATGACATGCCTTTGGACTAGCCCCGAGTGACACACATGGCATCAACAGAATATAGAACAGTGGGGAGAACGTTGCTTGTCCATTTCAATGGTAGATGTACAGTGCCTTATTGCACATTGTTGTTACAGCCTGAATTCAAAATTGATTAAATATTTTTTTTATTACCCATCGACACACAATACCCCAACATGTTTTCAAAAAGGTTAGCAAATTTATTGAAAATAAAATACAGAAATATCTCATTTACATGAAGTTTTCACACCGCGGAGTCAATAGAAGAGTCTTTCTGGGTAAGTCTCTAAGAGCTTTCCCCACCTTGATAGTGCAACATTTCCCCATAATTATTTTCAAAATTCTTCAAGCTCTGTCAAATTGGTTGTTGATCATTACCAGACAACTATTTTCAGGTCTTGTCATATATTTTCAAGTAGATTTAAGTTAGAACTAACTCGGCGACTCAGGAACATTCACCGTCTTCTTGGTAAGCAACTCCAGTGTAGATTTGGCCTTGTGTTTTAGGTTATTGTCCTGCTGAAAGGTGAATTCATCTTTCAGTGTCTGGTGGAAAGCAGACTGAACCAGGTTTTCCTCTAGGATTTTGACTGTGCTTAGCTCCATTCCGTTTCTTTAAAATCCCGAAAAAAACTCCCCAGCTCTTAACGATTATAAGCATACCCATAACATGATGCAGCCACCACTATGCTTGAAAATATGGAGAGTGGTACTCAGTAATGTGTTGTATTGGATTTGCCCCGAATATAACACTTTCTATTCAGGACAAAAAGTGAATTGCTTTGCAACATTTTTTGCAGTGTTACTTTAGTGCCTTGTTGCAAACAGGATGCATGTTTTGGAATATTTTTAATTCTGTACAGACTTCCTTCTTTTCACACTGTCAGTTAGGTTAATATTGTGGAGTAACTACAATGTAACTAGCAACTGAGTTAGGATGGACGCCTGTATCTTTGTAGTGACTGGGTGTATAGATACACCATCCCAAAGTGTAATTAATAACTTCACCATTTTCAAAGGGATATTTCAGGTCTGCTTTTTAAAATCTTTACCCATCTGCCAATAGGTGCTCTTCTTTGCGAAGCATTGGGAAAACCTCGCTGGTCTTTGAATCTGTTTGAAATTCACTGCTCAACCGAGGGACCTTACAGATAATTGTATGTGTGGGGTACAGAGATGAGGTAGTCATTCAAAAATCATGTTGAACACTAAGAGTGCAATAGTGCTTTTTGCAATTGATTATTTGACTTGATAAGAAAATCTTTACTCCTGAACTTTTTTAAGCTTGCTATAACAAAGGGCTTGAATACTTACTGACTCAAGACATTGTAAAAAATTAAATATTGTACAACTTAATTCCACTTTGACATTATGGGGTAGGCTAGTGACAACATTTTTTCAATTTAATCAATTTAAAATTCAGTCAATAACACAACAAAATTTGGAAGATGTCAAGGGGTATGAATACTTTCTGAAGGCCCTGTATAAAATGCTATTTTCTGAGGTAAGAACAACTTGGAATTGCTGATTAAAACTTGAGACTTCCGGCGCCGACAGAGATGGCCGCCTCGCTTCGCGTTCCTAGGAAACTATGCAGTTTTTTGTTTTTTTACGTGTTATTTCTTACATTAGTACCCCAGGTCATCTTAGGTTTCATCACATACAGTCGAGAAGAACTACTGAATATAAGATCAGCGTCAACTCACCATCAGTACGACCAAGAATACGCTTTTCGCGACGCGGATCCTGTGCTCTGCCTTACAAACAGGACAACGGCGTGGATCCCATGCAGCGACCCAAAAAAACGACTCCGAAAAAGAGGGAAACGAGGCGGTCTTCTGGTCAGACTCCGGAGACGGGCACATCGTGCACCATTCCCTAGCATTCTTCTTGCCAATGTCCAGTCTCTTGACAACAAGGTTGATGAAATCCGAGCAAGGGTAGCATTCCAGAGGGACATCAGAGACTGTAACATTCTTTGCTTCACGGAAACGTGGCTTACTGGAGAGACGCTATCCGAAGCGGTGCAGCCAACAGGTTTCTCCACGCATCGCGCAGACAGGAAAAAACATATTTCTGGTAAAAAGAGGGGCGGGGGCGTATGCCTTATGACTAACGTGACATGGTGTGATGAAAGAAACATACAGGAACTCAAATCCTTCTGTTCACCTGATTTAGAATTCCTCACAATCAAATGTAGACCGCATTATCTACCAAGAGAATTCTCTTCGATTATAATCACAGCCGTATATATCCCCCCCCAAGCAGACACATCGTTGGCTCTGAATGAACTTTATTTGACTCTTTGCAAACTGGAAACCATTTATCCGGAGGCTGCATTCATTGTAGCTGGGGATTTTAACAAGGCTAATCTGAAAACAAGACTCCCCAAATTTTATCAGCATATCGATTGCGCAACCAGGGGTGGAAAGACCTTGGATCATTGTTACTCTAACTTCCACGACGCATATAAGGCCCTGCCCCGCCCCCCTTTCGGAAAAGCTGACCACGACTCCATTTTGTTGATCCCTGCCTACAGACAGAAACTAAAACAAGAGGCTCCCACGCTGAGGTCTGTCCAACGCTGGTCCGACCAAGCTGACTCCACACTCCAAGACTGCTTCCATCACGTGGACTGGGACATGTTTCGTATTGCGTCAGACAACAACATTGACGAATACGCTGATTCGGTGTGCGAGTTCATTAGAACGTGCGTTGAAGATGTCGTTCCCATAGCAACGATTAAAACATTCCCTAACCAGAAACCGTGGATTGATGGCAGCATTCGTGTGAAACTGAAAGCGCGAACCACTGCTTTTAATCAGGGCAAGGTGTCTGGTAACATGACCGAATACAAACAGTGCAGCTATTCCCTCCGCAAGGCTATCAAACAAGCTAAGCGTCAGTACAGAGACAAAGTAGAATCTCAATTCAACGGCTCAGACACAAGAGGCATGTGGCAGGGTCTACAGTCAATCACGGACTACAGGAAGAAATCCAGCCCAGTCACGGACCAGGATGTCCTGCTCCCAGGCAGACTAAATAACTTTTTTGCCCGCTTTGAGGACAATACAGTGCCACTGACACGGCCTGCAACGAAAACTTGCGGTCTCTCCTTCACTGCAGCCGAGGTGAGTAAGACATTTAAACGTGTTAACCCTCGCAAGGCTGCAGGCCCAGACGGCATCCCCAGCCGCGCCCTCAGAGCATGCGCAGACCAGCTGGCCGGTGTGTTTACGGACATATTCAATCAATCCCTATACCAGTCTGCTGTTCCCACATGCTTCAAGAGGGCCACCATTGTTCCTGTTCCCAAGAAAGCTAAGGTAACTGAGCTAAACGACTACCGCCCCGTAGCACTCACTTCCGTCATCATGAAGTGCTTTGAGAGACTAGTCAAGGACCATATCACCTCCACCCTACCTGACACCCTAGACCCACTCCAATTTGCTTACCGCCCAAATAGGTCCACAGACGATGCAATCTCAACCACACTGCACACTGCCCTAACCCATCTGGACAAGAGGAATACCTATGTGAGAATGCTGTTCATTGACTACAGCTCGGCATTCAACACCATAGTACCCTCCAAGCTCGTCATCAAGCTCGAGACCCTGGGTCTCGACCCCGCCCTGTGCAACTGGGTACTGGACTTCCTGACGGGCCGCCCCCAGGTGGTAAGGTTAGGCAACAACATCTCCTCCCCGCTGATCCTCAACACTGGGGCCCCACAAGGGTGCGTTCTGAGCCCTCTCCTGTACTCCCTGTTCACCCACGACTGCGTGGCCACGCACGCCTCCAACTCAATCATCAAGTTTGCGGACGACACAACAGTGGTAGGCTTGATTACCAACAACGACGAGACGGCCTACAGGGAGGAGGTGAGGGCCCTCGGAGTGTGGTGTCAGGAAAATAACCTCACACTCAACGTCAACAAAACTAAGGAGATGATTGTGGACTTCAGGAAACAGCAGAGGGAACACCCCCCTATCCACATCGATGGAACAGTAGTGGAGAGGGTAGCAAGTTTTAAGTTCCTCGGCATACACATCACAGACAAACTGAATTGGTCCACTCACACAGACAGCATTGTGAAGAAGGCGCAGCAGCGCCTCTTCAACCTCAGGAGGCTGAAGAAATTCGGCTTGTCACCAAAAGCACTCACAAACTTCTACAGATGCACAATCGAGAGCATCCTGGCGTGCTGTATCACCGCCTGGTACGGCAACTGCTCCGCCCTCAACCGTAAGGCTCTCCAGAGGGTAGTGAGGTCTGCACAACGCATCACCGGGGGCAAACTACCTGCCCTCCAGGACACCTACACCACCCGATGTCACAGGAAGGCCATAAAGATCATCAAGGACATCAACCACCCGAGCCACTGCCTGTTCACCCCGCTATCATCCAGAAGGCGAGGTCAGTACAGGTGCATCAAAGCTGGGACCGAGAGACTGAAAAACAGCTTCTATCTCAAGGCTATCAGACTGTTAAACAGCCACCACTAACATTGAGTGGCTGCTGCCAACACACTGACACTGACTCAACTCCAGCCACTTTAATAATGGGAATTGATGGGAAATGATGTAAATATATCACTAGCCACTTTAAACAATGCTACCTTATATAATGTTACTTACCCTACATTATTCATCTCATAGGCATACGTATATACTGTACTCTATATCATCGACTGTATCCTTATGTAATACATGTATCACTAGCCACTTTAACTATGCCACTTTGTTTACATACTCATCTCATATGTATATACTGTACTCGATACAATCTACTGTATCTGCCTATGCTGCTCTGTACCATCACTCATTCATATATCCTTATGTACATATTCTTTATCCCCTCACACTGTGTACAAGACAGTAGTTTTGGAATTGTTAGTTAGATTACTTGTTGGTTATTACTGCATTGTCGGAACTAGAAGCACAAGCATTTCGCTACACTCGCATTAACATCTGCTAACCATGTGTATGTGACAAATAAAATTTGATTTGATTTGATTTGATAAAAAATAAAATAAAGATATTTACTTAAAATTGCGTTGACAGGAAAAAAAACATTGTTTTAGATAGGGTTCTGAATAGATATAAACTAAATGACACCATTACATTGGCAGGAGAAAATGAAGAAGAAAAATCACACACACACAGGTAACACCTACCTGTCGTAGTTGGAAAATGCCTCCGGTGCGTACGTCTCTGGCAGGTATGACCTCTACAGGCATGAAGTCTCCGTTCTCGTTGATCTCCAACACCTGGATCCACATCTCCAGACGACGGGTTACCTCACTCCACCTGCAGGTGGAGACAGACACAGGACATAATATGTCATTTACAAGGTTGCTTTTTTGTAGAAATGGAACCTCTGGTATATGTGTTGGTACCACTTTGTGCTGCATCACTCTGTATGTATGTGTGTGTGTGTGTGTGTGTGTGTGTGTGTGTGTACTTGTCCAGTAGCCTACGTACCTGTCTTGCAGCCACCATGTGTGTGTGTAGTGTGTCTGTACTATGTGCCTGTCCTGTGTGTGTGTATAGCTGACCCATACAGTGCACCATACCTTGGGTGTGTGTGTATCTGTCCCGTAGTGTGTGTGTACCTGTCCCGTAGTGTGCGTGTCTTGGCCTGTATAATGCTGAGGTCCCAGAGGGCAGGGTTCCTGCCGGAGTCTGCTTGTCTGTGTCCGTACACCTCGATGGCCAATGCCCCCTCTGTCAGATACTCTATAAACTCTTCTGTTACTGCCACACCTAGCTCCTAATATATATATATATATATATATATATATATATAAATGAGAGATATATATATAGAGAGAGATATAGAGAGAAAGAAAAACAGCATTTGAAAGGGCAGAAATAATAGCATAGAACATCACTGAAAGAACATAGATGCGTTAGCATTACATTAACACACTATAGCGGAACAATACACATGCTGTAAGGAGATAGGAAGGGTTGGGGTTAAACCAGACTGAATGCTGCGTTCACTAGATTAACCAGGCTACCTGTTTCATCCTGAGCTACATAAGCGATCTGCAACATGATTAAAATGTAAATGTCTTTTATGTCCTGTTGGACTGTTCAACATTGTTACTTTGGCAATACAAGTACTTTTCATTTAATGTCATACCTTGCAGCTGTCGAAAACCACCATGCAGTGCGGTTCCTTGCTGCTGGGGGACGAGGCGGAGGGGTCCACCTCTGGGGCCACGATGACGGGTTCTGCCTGGTCCCAGAATGAGTACTGGCAGAACACATAATTGGACAGGTACTGGGGGAGACCTGTCGCCTGCAGGATCTTGATCTGGAGGAGAGGCACGGTTGGGGTTGGGGGTGATTAAATAGGATTCAAGAGAGAACAAGCAAATGATATTGCAGACCTGCCAACCCTGTCCAGCCTTTTAGAGTACCAGATGCGCGCGGCAAATTGAAGATTCAACTCGTGCGCAGGCTGTTTGTGAGTCTGATCGCAAATATAGAATTGTACCAAATCTAGTCTATAAAAGGTTGGAGTACTTTTTTCTTGACAGCATTCCATTTACCGGTACACATATGATAATAGTCCCTAACAAGATCTAATGAGAGAGAACACACAAAGGGCCTTCATTATTTGTTTAATAAAATAAAAAAACTCAAAAGTTATTTATTTAGGTACAAAATGTACAAACGTCTTATCCACCATCATTTTAAAAAAAAAACTCTATGATAAGAAAAATGTTTGAAGCATAGCATCAGTATCAAATAAACATGTTACCCATAATAAAAAGGGAAAGGCTATGATAGGAAACAGTGGGTGAGAACAAATCTTTGGGAGACCTTCAAATGTTCATTTCATTTCCTAGACAGATTTGCCTGGAAGCTAGCAGAGCATCAGGGTAGTTCCTCTGGCAATCGTTGAAACCTACTTGGTAACGAGGGCACTTAGCATGTCTGTACTGAGGGAGCTTTTTGTGACGTGGATCATAATCAGGTTGCGTGATCCTCGTAATGTTACGTGGATCATAATTACAGTTACAGTCTATCAGGTTGTGTGATCCTCGTAATGTTACGTGGATCATAATTACAGTTACAGTCTATCAGGTTGTGTGATCCTCGTAATGTTACGTGGATCATAATTACAGTTACAGTCTATCAGGTTGTGTGATCCTCGTAATGTTACGTGGATCATAATTACAGTTACAGTCTATCAGGTTGTGTGATCCTCGTAATGTTACGTGGATCATAATTACAGTTACAGTCTATCAGGTTGTGTGATCCTCGTAATGTTACGTGGATCATAATTACAGTTACAGTCTATCAGGTTGTGTGATCCTCGGTTACAGTCTATCAGGTTGTGTGATCCTCGTAATGTTACGTGGATCATAATTACAGTTACAGTCTATCAGGTTGTGTGATCCTCGTAATGTTACGTGGATCATAATTACAGTTACAGTCTATCAGGTTGTGTGATCCTCGTAATGTTACGTGGATCATAATTACAGTTACAGTCTATCAGGTTGTGTGATCCTCGTAATGTTACGTGGATCATAATTACAGTTACAGTCTATCAGGTTGTGTGATCCTAATGTTACGTGGATCATAATTACAGTTACAGTCTATCAACATCATAATTACAGTTACAGTGGATCCTCGTAATGTTACGTGGATCATAATTACAGTTACAGTCTATCAGGTTGCGTGATCCTCGTAATGTTACGTGGATCATAATTACAGTTACAGTCTATCAGGTTGCGTGATCCTCGTAATGTTACGTGGATCATAATTACAGTTACAGTCTATCAGGTTGCGTGATCCTCGTAATGTGACGTGGATCATAATTACAGTTACAGTCTATCAGGTTGCGTGATCCTCGTAATGTGACGTGGATCATAATTACAGTTACAGTCTATCAGGTTGCGTGATCCTCGTAATGTTACGTGGATCATTTACAGTCTATCAGGTTGCGTGATCCTCGTAATGTTACGTGGATCATATGTTACAGTCTTCAGGTTGCGTGATCCTCGTAATGTTACGTGGATCATAATTACAGTTACAGTCTATCAGGTTGCGTGATCCTCGTAATGTTACGTGGATCATAATTACAGTTACAGTCTATCAGGTTGTGTGATCCTCGTAATGTTACGTGGATCATAATTACAGTTACAGTCTATCAGGTTGTGTGATCCTCGTAATGTTACGTGGATCATAATTACAGTTACAGTCTATCAGGTTGTGTGATCCTCGTAATGTTACGTGGATCATAATTACAGTTACAGTCTATCAGGTTGCGTGATCCTCGTAATGTTACGTGGATCATAATTACAGTTACAGTCTATCAGGTCATCCTCGTAATGTTACGTGGATCATAATTACAGTTACAGTCTATCAGGTTGCGTGATCCTCGTAATGTTACGTGGATCATAATTACAGTTACAGTCTATCCTGATCCTCGTAATGTTACGTGGATCATAATTACAGTTACAGTCTATCAGGCATCCTCGTAATGTTACGTGGATCATAATTACAGTTACAGTCTATCAGGTTGTGTGATCCTCGTAATGTTACGTGGATCATAATTACAGTTACAGTCTATCAGGTTGTGACGTGTTACGATCATAATCTATCAGGTTGTGATCCTCGTAATGTTACGTGGATCATAATTACAGTTACATGTTATCCTCGTAATGTTACGTGGATCATAATTACAGTTACAGTCTATCAGGTTGTGTGATGTTACCTCGTAATGTGACGTGTTACGATCATAATTACAGTTACAGTCTATCAGGTTGTGTGATCCTCGTAATGTTACGTGGTTACAGTCTATCAATCCTCGTACATCATAATTACAGTTACAGTCTATCAGGTTGTGTGATGTTACGTGGATCATAATTACAGTTAATGTTATCCTCGTAATGTTACGTGGATCATAATTACAGTTACAGTCTATCAGGTTGCGTGATCCTCGTAATGTTACGTGGATCATAATTACAGTTACAGTCTATCAGGTTGTGTGATCCTCGTAATGTTACGTGGATCAATCCTCGTAATGTTACGTGGATCATAATTACAGTTACAGTCTATCAGGTTGTGTGATCCTCGTAATGTTACGTGGATCATAATTACAGTTACAGTCTATCAGGTTGTGTGATCCTCGTAATGTTACGTGGAAAATACAACTACTGGGATGCAGAATTAAACGTATATCACACTCGCAGAAATGCGACCGGTCATTTTTCGTATTTGTATTTGCATTTCATTTCTTTCACTAGCAAATGCGAGTGAACTGCTGGCACTTTAGAGCCCACTGAATGTCCATCTTATGTTCGCTAACGTTAGCTTGAAACAATCAGTGTTCACCTTCCCACAACACACGGAGTCGAAAAGGGATTTTGGCCATGTGTTTACGTACAGCTGACAGTCGGCAAACTCAGCATCACAACAAACAGGGGGCAGCTACGTCGAATAATGATGTATTAATCTCCATGTCTGTTGACAAAACCCCTTACATGTCTGTGTGTTGCAGCTCGAGAAAATAAAAAATCAGGCCCTATTCATTTCTGCATACTTTTAACTCGGATCTTGTACCTGCTTACATGGACAGGGAATTGCGTAGCTGGTACGGAAAATGCATGCATGTTGGTAGGTCTGATATTGCCTTCTCTTTTTTTGAGAGACAGAAGACCAATCTAAAAAAGGGACTTTTCTGTGTGTGTGTACGAGTGTCTCCCTATCCGAAATAGACTCACCATGCAGACCAGTTTCCTCTCTTGCACCTCTCCATCAGGGCTGGCCTCGTTGTCCTCTCCCCCAGCCATGCTGTCCTCAACCCCCCCCACCACTCTCACCACCTCAACGTGTAATCTCCCAACCACCTACAAGAAAACCAATCATTTCATAACAAGGGGAGTTTTCTGTGCTGCATCGTCACTGTTCCACAAAATGAGGCTTTCGTTTTAGCACAACACCAAGACGCCTTGTTCCTTCAAACAATCGAGTCAGGGCAGCCATCAAGCTAGACAACTATCTGTTTTATCAGGTGTGTTCCTGCTGGGCTGGAACACAAGAGTTGGACATCACTGGTTGAGAAACAGGGTCGTATTCATTCGGCGACTAACGGAATAAACGGACTGGAACAAGGAGGAACTACCTTGACTTGTCCAATGAGAAATGCTCATTTTCGAATTCCGTTGCAAAAACATCTCGTTACACTGTGCCTAATGAACACGACCCTGGTGTTATGTAGTGCTTGAAGCCTCTCTTTACCTCCCCCTTCTGGTTGATGATGGGTACTGCGTACTGCATCTTGACGTCATAGAACAGACAGGACAGGAAGACGTTGGCCACGCCTATCAGACTGTGATTCTCCTGCTCGTCAAAGAACGGGTCGGCACGCTTAAAGTAGGAACGCATCACCTGCAGATGACAAAGCGAGAGAGAGGGGAGAGAAATGAGCGATGTGTCCATTCCCAAATAGAGCCCTTCCACTTTACATAGCATTTGTGTATATCTGAATGGCCTAGTAACAATTACTACTAAATGCACTCCATTTGGATATCACGCTGTCGAAAACAATGATTTGTCTCTCAGGGTTTGTCTTCGTTGTAGTCCAAGTTCTCTCCCCATCACACACTCCATCAACACTGACACTGGCCTGGCTTGAAGGTTTACCACGTACACACACACAAATCAAATCTTATTGGTCCCATACACATGGTTAGCAGATGTTAATGCGAGTGTAGCGAAATTCTTGTGCTTCTAGTTCCGACCATGCAGTAATATCTAACAAGTAATCTAACAATTTCACAACAATTACCTTTTACACACAAGTGTAAAGGAATGAATAAGAATATGTACATATAAATGTATGTATGAGCGATGGCCGAACGGCATAGGCAAAATGCAGTAGATGGTATAGAGTACAGTATATACATATGAGATGAGTAATGTAGGGTATGTAAACATTATATAAAGTGGCATTGATTAAAGTGACTAGTGATACATTTATTTTAAAAAATTATTATTAAAGTAGCTAGAGATTTGAGTCAGTATGTTGGCAGCAGCCACTCAATGTTAGTGATGGCTGTTTAACAGTCTGATGGCCTTGAGATAGAAGCACTTCATGATGACGGAAGTGAGTGCTACAGGCGATAGTCGTTTAGCTAAGTTACCTTAGCTTTCTTGGGAACAGGGATAATGGTGGCCCTCTTGAAGCATGTGGGAACAGCAGACTGGGAAAGGGATTGATTGAATATGTCCAAAAACACACCAGCCAGCTGGTCTGTGCACGCTCTGAGGACGTGGCTGGGGATGCTGTCTGGACCGGCAGCCTTACGAGGGTTAAGACATTTAAATGTTTTGCTCACGTCGGCTGCAGTGATGGAGAGCCCGCTGGTTTTGGTAGTGGGCCATGTCAGTGGCACTGTATTGTCCTCAAAGCGAGCAAAGAAGTTGTTTAGTTTGTTTGGGAGCAAGAACACATCGGGGTCCGTGACGGGGCTGGTTTTCTTTTTGTAGTCCGTGATTGACTGTAGACCCTGCCACATGCGTCTCGTGTCTGAGCCTTTGAATTGCGACTCTACTTTGTCTCTATACTAGCGCTTGTTTGATTGCCTTGCGGAGGGAATAGCTACACTGTTTGTATTCGTCATGTTTCCGGTCGCCTTTCCCTAATTAAAAGCAGTGGTTCGCGCTGTCAGTTTTGCGCAAATGCTGCCATCAATCCACGGTTTCTGGTTGGGGAAGATTTTAATAGTCGCCGTAGTTACATCACCACCGATGCACTTGCTAATAAACTTGCTCACCGAATCAGCGTAAACATCAATGTTGTTGTTTGACACTATCCGGAACATATCCCAGTCCACGTGATCGAAGCAATCTTGAAGCAGACCTGAGCATGGGTGTTTCCTGTTTTAGTTTCTGTCTATAGGCTGGGAGCAAAAAAATTGAATTGTGGTCATGTATGGTCCTGTATGTTGTTATGATCACACCGCGACTGGTTAATCATAAGGCATACACCCCCGCCCTTCTTCTTACCAGAAAGATGCGCGATGCATGATGCGTGAAGAAACCAGGTGGCTGTACCGACTCTAACGTATCCCGTGTGAGCCACGTTTCCATGAAACAGAGAATATTACAATCTCTGATGTCTCTCTGGAAGGAAACCCTTGCTCGGATTTTGTCTACCTTGTTGTCAAGAGACTGGACATCGGCGAGTAGTATACTCGGGAGCGGTGGGCGATGTGCCCGTCTACAGAGCCTGACCAGAAGACCGTGCCATCTGTCCCTTCTGTGGCGTCGTTGTTTTGGGTCGCCTGCTGGGATCCGATCTATTGTCCTGGGTAGTGGGCCAAACAGAGTATCCTCTTCGGTAAAGTTGTATTCCTGGTCATAATGTTGGTAACTTGACGTTGCTCTTATATCCAATAGTTCCTCCCGGCTGTATGTAATAAGACTTAAGATTTCCTGGGGTAACAATGTAAGAAATAATACAGAAAAAAGAAAAACACTGCATAGTTTCCTAAGAACACGAACAAACTCATGACCACACACTCATGACCACACACACACACACACACACACAAGTCGTTTGAACTCACAGGGTTGTCGTCGTCGTAGTCCTTCCACTCCTGGTAGAGTTCTCTCATGTCCACCATTCTGTTCTCCATCTTCTCCAGAGCCCAGATCTGTTTCCCTTTCCCCTTACGCCTCACCTGCACCGCAGGCTCACTCAGCACTGCATCACGCTGTGAAGACGGAGAAACGGCGAGGGGGTGGGGGGTTAGATGTGTGTTTATGTGAGTGTGAGAATGAGTGTGAGAGAGAGAGAAGATGCACATAGGACCAGGTGTGTGTGTTAATGCTCATGTGTGTGTACCTTGCGGTTGGCATTGAGGTTAGCAGCAGGTATCTGCAAGGTGACTCTGTACTCTGTGCGTTTGTCCAGCTCCTCTGCTATGAAGCCAGCCTCCTGCACCAGCAGGTTAGCTCTCACTATCTGCTCCCTCAGCTTACGTAGGCTCCGGGTCAACACTGCCTCTCTGATGGGGAGAGCATCATCATTTTCAAATCACACACACACGTCAACACTGCCTCTACAGAATGGAGTGTAACATCACCACCACAACGGTCAATATCACTGACAATAACACTCATTTACAGACATTTCCACCCTCCCTCCCCCACCACTCACCTCTCCTCACTCCACTGCCTCAGCCTGCTCTGTGCACTAGGTGAGTTGGACATGCCTCCCATGCTGAGTCTCTCCAGACTGCGGTAGTGGGGCTGTCCCGGCCTGTCGGCCTGGCCCTGTGATTGGCTGGGGGCCGTGCCAGCCTGTCCTACAGACTGTCTGTCCGGGTGGAGCCGTCTCCTCAGCTGTTGCAGCTCCTGTTCATACATCAGCCTCTGTCTCTCCAGCGCCGAGCGCTTCTCCTCCTCGTGCTGCCTCTCTAGGGACTGGAGCACCGCCTGCATGGGGTCTGAAGGTGACGGACAGGGGCGAGAGTCAATCAGGAAAGGGGTTTTTGGATGAGCAAACAATCGTGATTGCGATGCGACGGACAGTAGTTGCGTCGTCAATCGATGATTATCAACACATTTGTTTCTGAGGGCGTTTATATTACTCCTTTCCCTCCATTCTCATTGTTGTTTTACAAGGACCTGTGTGTGTGTGTGTGTGTGTACTCACCATTGTTGCCCAGGGCCTTCATCATGACCTCTGTCTGGGCGAACTCGTAGGAGAAAGAGACCTCGGAGGACCCCTCACTGTTGGTGTCTCCGTCCCCCTCCAGCTGTTCACTACTGCCACTGTTCTTCATTGGGCCCCCCTCACCCTCCTCTTCCTCGCCGCCACCCCGCGACCGCCGCTTAGGCAAGTTGATCCTGTGGGGGATAGAGGAGGGGAAGAGAGGGATGGGAGGAAAGAGAAAGGGAATGGTTTCAGTACTACTCTTTCCAAAACGAGGACCAGTAGTTGAGCGAGACATTGTGATTCACAGTAGCCAGAACTGTCGGGACACAGACAGACAGACCTGAAGAAGTGGTTGTTGCCCCACAGGATGCGGTCTCCGTGGTGGAGCCGCTGCAGGCTGGTGCAAGGAGAGCCGTTCACACACGTTCTGTAATGTAACAACAACTTAAGTTCCACATAATAAAAACATGTAACAATGACCTAAGAAAAAGCGACATAATAAATACGTAAGAACATCTTTACTGTTGTTTTTTATTGATTCTATGGAACCAAGGACTCCCTGGAAAACATTGCCAAATGTTACTGAGTGGACTATCCTGGGAAAAAAAGATCTAATAAAAATGAATGAATGATCCAGTTAGTTCATTCAATTCTTAAGGGGCCTTGCGGCAACATGACATCACCATCATCTGACAGCAGGAGATCAGACTTGAGGCTAGAGGTGTGTGCGCAGTCATAGAGTGGGTGACTAGAGGCTAGAGAGAGGTCATTATTATTCGAATCACCAAGTCACTATTATTCGAGTCACAAGTAGAACGGGTCGAGTCTCGAGTCAAGTCCAAGTCGTGCATTTCTAAGAGCGAGTCAAGTTGAGTCAAGTTTTTTCAAGTCAAGTAAAAAATATATATTTTTAAATCTACAAATCGAGACCGTAGGACTATTAAGGTTCCATCTGACATTTTTGTAAAAAATGACTTAGTCACATATAATAGATCTTTAGATGGTTCTTCACAGACATATGAAGTGTTTTTTTAAGTTTTGTTAAAAAAAAGAATGAACAACTAGAAAGTTCTATCTGCATAAACCCATTTGAACTATAAGGTTATATCTGCAATCCAATCACAAGACTGAATAAATACAGATGGACCAATCCGAACACGTCTTTGACATCTCCCTCTTAGTATGGTCTAACTAGTCCAACCAGCAATAATGGCACGCGAGCAAAAAAAACAACACTGTCAGAAAATGAATGATAAATGATGTTGTCACATCGTTGTTCAACGATGACAATATTTTGTCTAATGACCATAATACATGTATTAATGTATTTGATGATGTGCTCTGACTATCCTGGTAAAATAGCTAGTATTCTTAAAAACTGAACATAGCCTTATTCAGAAGTGCTAGACGGAACCGTATGGCTCTGAGATGTCAAGGTTATATCTGGGATTGCAACCCCCTACAAAAATGGATTTAGAAATGTCTCAGGATGTTGATACTTTAGGTAAGTGAGGACCTTAACGGGTTATGGACGAAGAATTCACAACAAAACAGTTCTGAGATCTGGGATGTGACAACTTTCATGCTCAAAATCTCAGAACTATGCCTTGTGCAGATAGAACCTTATAGTCCCAAGGTCACCAAATCTTTGTCTATTTATTGAGGCTACCAGACAGCCGTATTCATTATTTGGTCTAAAACACATGTTGATTATGTAATAATAAATTTTAAAAACATAATTCTAAATGCTTCATAAAAATTATCAATTTGAAGCAATTCTGGGATACCAAAGGCACAGTAGGCCTATCCTAGTAATTGTTGATTGATGACCCATTGCTGTTGAGCTTGCAAAGTAAACAGTTAATATTACTGATCACCAAACAATTTTTGGAGCTGCATATTTATGGCAATCCTCTCCCTACAAGTTGACTTTTACGCTGCACCCGAGCCTCTCACAGCAAATCAGAGCTCTGTTCACTAGCTTCGTGATTCTCAAACTTTTTGTAAAGTATAAAGACATGAAAACGTAGAATTGTTTGTGTGTTATTAGTTTAAGCAGACTGTGTTTGTCTATTGTGGTGACTTAAATGAAGATTGGATCAAATTTTATGACCAATTTATGCAGAAATCCTGGTAATTCCAAAGGGTTCACATACTTTTTCTTGCCACTGTTGCCACAGGCTACTCTGTTTTTGCCAGGCAATACCGGAGAAAATTAACAAGCTCTTTCTGGGTGACTAATCTGAATATGTGAGCCCACGTTTGCGTGCCAATGCTGATGACTGGTCATTGGTCAACAGTCAAGACACGCAATTTATTGGTTCTGAAACAGATGTTTTTTAAACAAAATTGTGTGCAATGCCGTAGGCCTGTGCGTTTCACTAGCCAATCTTTTTTTTTTTTGCAAGTGGTCTCTGGCTGCGTGGAGAGTAGCCTAATCCACTGAGACTCAGTGCCACAAAATGAGCGACAAAACGTTACAAAACCTGGCCAGATAATTTCAGTCTCAAGTCAAAGTCGTGTCTCAAGTCTTGAGGCCGCAAGTCAAAATCGAGTCTCAAGTCGAGTCTCAAAGTCGAGTCTCAAGTCATCAAATTTGTGACTCAAGTCAGACTCGAGTCCAAGACAGGTGAATCAAGTCCACATCTCTGGCTAAAGATGTGTCGCAATAATGATGGATGTGCGTTGAGATGATGATGATGATAATGACTGCTGGTGTACTGTGACATTTTCTGCGGTGTGAGCTGGTGCTAGCGGGCAAAATTGGTAACAAGGTCATTTTTAAAACCAGATTTTGGTTCTGGAAAGGCGTCACCTCATCCAGGCTTGCCCCGTTGTGGATTATACTGACGAGGAGGATGATGGTTGAGATGAACAGGAGTGTTCTATACGTACCGTGAGTTTCTGTGGGGAGTGAGGACCACCCATTGGTCAGTTGTGATGTTAATGATGCAGTGTTCAGCCTGAATACCCATCCCACACAGCTGGATGTCCTGGGAGTCTGCTGAACCAACCTTAGTGTGCTCCTACAGTACACAACAATACCATGTTACAATGGTGTGTGGGTGTATGTGTGTGTGTGTGTGTGTGTGTGTGTGTGTGTGTGTGTGTGTGTGTGTGTGTGAGATTTATTGATCCGCGGGTTGACTCATAACCTGAAGTCCCCGCGGAGGGGTTAGGGTCATGAAATATTGTGTGGATCAACGGCGGGTCGGTGGCGGGCTGAATAAAAATGTATATCTATAGGCTACGTTGAGGTTTTTCGCTCATTATTTTAGGCTACCTGGCATCAGTGCGTAAGCCTAAGCTTTAGAACCTAACTGTACGTGTTCCAGTCAGCCTACACGCCAACTGCCAAAAGCTTTATCAACCCATGGAGGTCTGGATTTGGAGTCACTCAAAATTAAAGTGGAAAACCACACTACAGGCTGATCCAACTTTTATGTAATGTCCTTAAAACAAGTCAAAATGAGGCTCAGTAGTGTGTGTGGCCTCCACGTGCCTGTATGATCTCCCTACAACACCTGGGCATGCTCCTGATGAGGTGGCGGATGGTCTCCTGAGCGATCTCCTCCCAGACCTGGACTAAAGCATCCGCCAACTCCTGGACAGTCTGTGGTACAACGTGGCGTTGGTGGATGGAGCGAGACATGATGTCCCAGATGTGCTCAATTGGATTCAGGTCTGGGGAACGGGCGGGCCAGTCCATAGCATTAATGCCTTCCTCTTGCAGGAACTACTGACACACTCCAGCCACATGAGGTCTAGCATTGTCTTGCATTAGGAGGAACCCAAGGCCAACCGCTTCAGCATATGGTCTCACAAGGGGTCTGAGGATCTCATCTTGGTACCTAATGGCAGTCAGGCTACCTCTGGCGAGCACATGGAGGGCTGTGCGGCCCCCCAAAGAAATGCCACCCCACACCATGACTGACCCACCGCCAAACCGGTCATGCTGGAGGATGTTGCAGGCAGCAGAACGTTCTCCACATCTGCTCAACCTGCTTTCATCTGTGAAGAGCACAGGGTGCCAGTGGCGAATTTGCCAATCTTGGTGTTCTCTGGCAAATGCCAAACGTCCTGCACGGTGTTGGGCTGTAAGCACAACTCTCACCTGTGGACGTCGGGCCCTCATACCACCCTCATGGAGTCAGTTTCTGACCGTTTGAGCAGACACATGCACATTTGTGGCCTGCTGGAGGTCATTTTGCAGGGCTCTGGCAGTGCTCCTCCTTGCACAAAGGTGGAGGTAGCGGTCCTGCTGCTGGGTTGTTGCCCTCCTACGGCCTCCTCCACGTCTCCTGATGTACTGGCCTGTCTCCTGGTAGCGCCTCCATGCTCTGGACACTACGCTGACAGACACAGCAAACCTTCTTGCCACAGCTCGCATTGATGTGCCATCCTGGATGAGCTGCACTACCTGAGCCACTTGTGTGGGTTGTAGACTCCGTCTCATGCTACCACTAGAGTGAAAGCACCGCCAGCATTCAAAAGAGACCAAAACATCAGCCAGGAAGCATAGGAACTGAGAAGTGGTCTGTGGTCCCCACCTGCAGAACCACTCCTTTATTGGGGGTGTCTTGCTAATTGCCTATAATTTCAACCTGTTGTCTATTCCATTTGCACAACAGCATGTGAAATTTATTGTCAATCAGTGTTGCTTCCTAAGTGGACAGTTTGATTTTACAGAAGTGTGATTGACTTGGAGTTACATTGTGTTGTTTAAGTGTTCCCTTTATTTTTTGAGCAGTGTATTTCAACCACATAAAATATGCATCCAAGCTGATGGGTCGTTTTTTTCTCAGCTTTCATTTGGAAATTTTGTACAGAAAATCTTTTCCGTTTTTTATTGCATTTTCTCCCCGGTCCCTAAACGTCATTGCTCCACGAAAGAAGCAGAGATGACAGAGAAAACTTGTCAACTAGAGTGAAGTGTTCATTCTATAATTTATGACAATCTGGTGAGCAAGGGTTTATTTAGTCTTCTAGGGCAACATAATGACAGAAGAGAAGCTGTGTGTATCTAATTATAGACAAGATGACTAACAAATAGCCTACCAAAATGTTGGAAATAAGCAGAAATATATCTAAATCAGGCAACAACAAAAAATCCTGCACCCTGTCAAAAAATCTTTCCGCTGTCTGACTGCAGCCTACAGCGCATTTTCTATATTAGAGTGTTATTTTATTTAACCTTTATTTAACTAGGCAAGTCAGATAAAAACAAATTCTTATTTACAATGACAGCCTACCCCGGTCAACCCTGGACGACGCTGGGCCAATTGTGCGCCGCCCTATGAGACTCCCAATCACGGCCGGTTGTGATACAGCCTGGAATCAAACCAGGGTCTGTAGTGACGCCTCTAGCACTGAGATACAGTGCCTTACACCGCTGCGCCACTCGGGAGCCCAAGTGCGGGTCTCAGATTTTCACTTTATCACATATAGCCATGTGGATGGATTATTAGCAAAGGCGGGTGACCCTTGCTCCACTAGTGTGTGTGTGTGTGTGTGTGTCTGTGTCTGTGTCTGTGTCTGTGTGTGTGTGTGTGTGTGTGTGTGTGTGTGTGTGTGTGTGTGTGTGTGTGTGTGTGTGTGTGTGTGTGTGTGTGTGTGTGTGTGTGTGTGTGTGTGTGTGTGTCTGTGTCTGTGTGTGTGTGTGTCTGTGTCTGTGTGTGTGTGTGTGTGTGTGTGTGTGTGTGTGTGTGTGTGTGTGTGTGTGTGTGTGTGTGTGTGTGTGTGTACCTTCAGGTAGTAGACCAGCAGCTCATTGAGAGCGGGGTCAGCGTTGAGGTTGACTAGAAAACACTTGTCTTCTCCCACTCTGATGCCAGACGACTGGAGAGAGATGCCCAGAGATTCCAACTGTTTCTGACGCTCCTACAGGACACACAACAGAGGGAAACAATGCATCCATGCTGGTTGTTTTAATAAGGGCACACAGAAGCAAAACATTTTAAAATGTTGTGCAACACAAAAACAAAAAAAGAAGCGTGTCTAATTGTACAATTTTAGAAAGTCCCTGTTTCACTCAGTTTCAGACCGTTTTCTTTTTTGTGCCTAGTGAGCATGACCCAGGACAGAAAGTACAAGTGTGTGTGTACCTGTGCGATCTCCTCCGTCTTGCGCAGTTTCTCCTCCCAGGTGACAGTCATCTCTTGGATGAGTTTCTCAGACTCCTCCAGCCTTTCCTTCAGCTCTGGGGCCTTCATAGACTGGCCAGGAGACAAGAAAAACACACTCTTAATTGTGTTCCCTCTCCCTGTCTCCCAGCAGACAAGATGTGGTAGTTGATGTAATTTGTAAACGGATGTTTCGGTTGAAAAAAAGTCTTCATATAACCAAATGCTCTCTGTTACACCTGATGAAGCCTTCATTTTCCGGATGCAATTTCCAAACAGAACGCAACCAGTTTTGCCAGCTGGTGTGGGCCCTCTCCTCCCCTCCCTCCTTACCTTCACCTGTCTCAGTTGATCTCCCTCTTCCCCCTTCTTCTCTGCTACACCGCCTCTCTTCCCTTCCCCCCGTGTATTTCCTCCTCTCACTCCCTTTTCCCCTTCTCTCTCCCCTCCACCCCTCACCTCTGCCTGTGTCAGCTGGTCCCGTAGTTTCTCCACCTCCTCGCGGAGCTCCCTGATGATGCGTGCGTTGGGGTCTTCATTGACGACGGCGTGGTTGACGATGCTCTTGGCCCGGTCGGCGTAGCGCAGCGTGGACAGCGTCTCGTCGTAGTTGTCGGCCGCCGGGCTCACCGTGGCCACCATGGCCGTGCGGCTGTTGCCGCCCAGGCTGTCCTGGTGACGGGGAGGAAGAGAAAGGAGTGTTAGTAAGAGAGGGAGAATGAAAGAAAGACAAAAGGTTGCAGGGACCAAATCTTAATATGATTCTGGGGCAGAAGTGTTCAACTAATTAAAGGAAACAACAAAGATATGGGAGCGAGAGGGGAAAAGTAGGATGAGAGAAGTTATATTAAGAGCAGGGAAAAAGAGAAGATGTGTGTGTGTGTGTGTGTGTCTTACCTTAAGCAGCCACGTTAGTACAGAGTCTCTGTAGGGGACAAACTTGGTCTTGTTCTTCCCACACCCCTGTTCTGCCAGAGCAGATATGACCAGGCCTAGAGTGGTCAGAGACCTGCAGAGACACACAGAGAACACACCCTCCGTCAGGAAAAATATTGTAACACACACACCGGGCCGCGATCATAAGCGATGGAATGTTTTCTGGGTGTAAAGTGTGTATAATTTTGTTCATTTGGGAACTTGAAGCTAAAACTAGAACACTTGGAGCTGTGTCTGTGTCTGTGTGTGTTTTCAGTGACGTACTTGTTGATGTTGCTGCCCTCCTTCATCCTCTCACCAGTAGCACCAGTCTTAGCAGCTCTCTCACTGCCAGCCAGGTCCACCAGACTCAGCTTACTCACCTTCTCACCACTCGTCTACAGAAAGGATAGGGAGGGAGGGAGAGAACAAGGGGGAGGCGGGTGTGAGGGGGAGGTTAACAGGGGGAGAGAGAGAAGGGGGAAGGTTATGGTGAGAGGAACAGGTAAGGGGAGGGAGAGAAATAGAATAGAAGAGGGGGGAGACAAAGAGGGAGGGAGGTGGGAGGTTAAAGGGGGTGGGAGGTGGTAGGTTTAAGGGTGAGAGAGAGAGGAAGGGGGAGGGAGGGAGAAAAATGAAAGGTAGTGAGTGAGAACGGATAGAAGTCATTTTAGCAGATTTTCTTTCAATTAAAATAACTTAATTTGTGTTGGAATACATGCTAGAAGGACTCCGGTCCTGCACACTGTGCTTATTTGGGATGTCAACTTATTGACAGATTTCAGTGAAGTTGACAAAACATTTTCCATCCTATAATTTACATGCAGTATACATGTGCAAGGGGGGGGGGGGGTGTATGTGTGTGGGTGGGTGCGTAATGGGGTCTTTATCTTACATAAGGTATGTGTGCATTAAGGACTGAAGCTTGACTGGGAGGCGGAGAGATAATTGACAGATGAGAAAGGTAGGGTGGGAGGGAGGGGAAGAGAGGATATGGAGGAAGGAGAGAAATAAAGAGGAAAGCGTTCTGGATAGGAGAGATGATTTAAGACAGAGGAAGAACAGAGAGAATGCAGGACGGAAAGAATGTAAGAGCGAGAATGTAAGAGAAAGGGGCGGCAGGGTAGCCTAGTGGTTAGAGCGTTGGACTAGTAACCGAAAGGTTGCAAGTTCGAATCTGACAAGGTACAAATCTGTCGTTCTGCCCCTGAACAGGCAGTTAACCCACTGTTCCTAGGCCGTCATTGAAAATAAGAATTTGTTCTTAACTGACTTGCCTAGTTAAATAAAGGTAAAATATAAAATAAAAAAAAGAGTGAGGGAGGGAGAATGAAAGTATGTGAGATGGGGTGAGTGAATGAGTTGAGCGAAAAATGAGAGAGAGCGGGGAGGGTAGAGAGAGCCAAAGGGCAGTGGGGTTGAATTATGTACGGAGTTGTGCTGAGTGGGAATAGAGCAGGCAGAGACTACAGTGTGTTGTGAAAACAAAGACTGCTCTTGTCCCCAGAGAGAGAACAGAAAGAAGGAAAAAGACTGCATGAACTGGGGTGAACCTAGGTCAAAAAGGATTCCAAGTATTTGGCTGGTACCTCAAACTGTTTTCACCAACTGGATTCCACAGGAAATATTTTGCTCTTTCCTATGATTTAGTTATTGCGTTATCACCCTTTTATAAAGATGCTATACTAAACTTCCCTCTCTCATCTCAGACACACAGGCTTAGATTACATGCACTGTCAACAGGCCCTTGTGAATTTGCATTGAACTGAATTTCCATGGAGATATGCAAATCATCAGTAAAGGGAGGATAAAGCATATCATCAACAGCTGAAAAAGGAGAACCAATGATTCACGATCTCTCTTTCTCTCACTGTGTGTGTGTGTGTGTTTTTCTTTAACTATCCTTGTGGGTACCAGAATTCCTCACAAGGACAGTAAAACAAGGAAAAGTGGAGACATTTTGCCGGTCCCCACAAGGAAAAATGCTATTTTAGGCTTAGGGGTTAGGTTTAGGAGTTAGGTATAGTTTTAGGGTTTAGGGGTTAAGGTTAGGCTTAAGGTTAGACTGAGGTTAAGGGTTAAGGAAAATAGGATTTTGGACTGGAATCAATTCTTTGGTCCCCACAAGGATAGCACTACAAAACTGTGTGTGTGTGTGTGTGTGTGTGTGTGTGTGTGTGTGTGTGTGTGTGTGTGTTGACGCGTGGACAGACTTCATTTGTGTGTCAGTTTCAATGATCCGGCTCAGTCTATATTTAGCTTTGTTTCCATTCCAGCATGTGCACCTGGGGCTGCATTCAGGAACACAACCAACAAGGTATCAAATGGTCAGTCTGCAACAATGGGCAACACTCATTGACTTGAACACAGCCTTATTTGACCTGGACTAGAATCAACTGTTCCACTCCTGCATTATTCAAATCTGTGTGCTTCATACATTGTCCCAGAAGACCAGGCTTGGGTGATTATATCACACACATGCATGTAAATAAAGTCAGGCACACACACACACACACACACACACACACACACACACACACACACAGTTGGATGTGCGACCAGGTGTTGTTGGGATAACAAAGGATCAGGCTGACACAGCAGCAGATCAGCTGACATCCAGACAGAGAGAGAGCAGCTCATTACTTATTTAAAAGGTTTTCTTGGAGGCTAACATCACTAGCTAGTTCCTGAACAGTGGAAACTGAGGCTCGCTGACAGGAGAGTCTCTCTGGGACACTCTTAGGCTGCGTTTACACAGGCAGCCCAATTCGAATATTTTTTTCCACTAATTGGTCTTTTGACCAATCACATCAGATATTTCTTTCATAGCTGATCTGATTGGTTAAAAGACCAATACGTGAAAAAAAGATCAGAATTGGCCTGCCTGTTTAAACGTAGCCTACACACACAGTGCCCTAGATAGAAAGTGCTTAAGAAGTAGAGCAGTGGTACTCTTATCGCAGTGATTTTCCATTCATAATAATGATACAATTTCAATTCAATGTAGGCCTGAATCACTTCATTGAATATATATATATATATATATATATATAGTTCCCTGGACTGCAATACATGGCAGTACAGCACAACTGTTGAACAGAAAGGCCCGAAATAGAACGCAAACTGCTCAGCTACAGCGACCGACACATATTAGTTTGCTACTAGCTCATTTTGCAGTCTGGTCGACATGGATCGATTTATTGTAAAATAAATCAACAAAAATCTATTGCCAATGAAGATGAGAGGAAAGGGCTGGAGAACAACGTGACAGCTATGAACAAACAACCGCCGGAGAACCAGAAAAATCGGGAACATGGCGGCGGGGAACTGCAGCTAGCTAACGTAGCTTTGGTGGCTAAGAGAAGTTGGCTACGGTCGATTCAAGAAGAACACAAAGTTCCAAGAGAAATGGACAGACTTGTTTATACTGCATAATGGGACTAGCTCACTTTGTCTTGTTTGAAACCAGCAAATTTAGAGCGACATTTCCAGTTACACCATGCCCACTTTGACGAAACAAATATCTGCCACAAAGCAACCTCAGAAACAACAAAAGTGTGCAACTCAAAGGACAGCAAATAGCGGACAGGTCTATCTATCACTGTTGCAGAGAAAACGACAGAGGCAACATTTGAGATGGCTTGGATGCTCGCGAGAAACAAGAAGGCCTTCACAGACGCGGAGATAAGACTGTTTTTGACCTCCGCCGAAGTAGTGTATGCTGATTTCACAAACAAGGTAGCTATTTTAAAGCAAATTACGGGACTGCAACTCTCAGACTAGACCATAACAAGACGCATAGACATCAGTAAGCAACTGATTACTGACATATCCGTGGCGCCGTGTTTTAGTATTGCACTGGATTCAAATGACATTGCCCAATCATGTGTTTGTGTCCGCTTCCCTCAAAACGAGTCGTTCAGAGAGATATTTATTATGTTTACTACCCCTTCAGGGGCAAACACGAGGAGAGGATATTCTGAAAGACCTCGTTACATTTTTTTGCAGATAATAATATTGACCAGTCAAATCTGGTATCTGTGTGCACTGACAGCACACCAAACATGCGAGGGAAGGAAAACGGACTCCTAGGCCTGATGAGAGAGTATATTCCCGAATTTGTAACGTTTCGTTGTATCATTCATCAGGAAGCACTTGTGGCTAAACTCAAAGATTGACTTACAGAATGTGATGCAGCAGGTCGTGCGCTTGGTGAACATTATTATTAGGGCACTGAATTTGCAATTCCGCAAGTTGCTGGAGGAATACCAGACAGAATACAGCGACTTGATATTTCACAATGAGGTGAGATGGCTGTCTCGTGGCAGCTTTGGAAAGATTTCTCTCTCCTCCCTCAAATCTGTGAATTTGTTGCAAGCAGGGGGAGAGTGGAGCCAGAGCTGGATGATCCACAGTGGATATTAAGGCTGTTTTAACAGACATCACCTGCCACCTCAACACAGTTTATCTCCAGTTCCAAGGGAAAGATACAACAAAAAACAGAGAGACTGACCAATGCACACATGGATTGCCTCACAAGGATAGCAACAGACTATACATTTAGAATTCAGTCAAGGAGCAGAAGACATTTTCGCTCATCCAACTACTGTGGTAACCCTTAATATGGGTCTTATGCATGTGATGCAGCCTATTTGATGTGTGTGTATGTATATATCTGTGATGTGCTGTATCATCAGTTGCATGTGCTCTATTGCTCTCAATTGATAATATTGGAAGAAAAAGTACAAATTAAAGACATGCAGCCCTCAATGGTTGTCTCAACCTAAAGTTGCCCCCTTACAAACAATTGTGAGCAACACTGAAGTAGAGTGAGAGGATGAGAGAATTTTAGATAACAAAAGCATTACAGCAGTCGCAGTGTTTCCGCTGCAGCGTGGCGCTGCGCCACGGCAAAAAAAATCTGGAACATTTGAAAATGCTAAAACAGTCCACATTTACTTTCCCTCTGCAAACAAAACGAGTAACTAATAGAAAAATCAAACAACCCCATAGTAGAATAGTTTATACACTTACCTAGTCGACTTGTTGTTGTGCGTTCGATGCGGGAGAAATGTTCCTCACAAGGCACATTCAAGCTGCGAGTGCCATAGGGAGGGAACATGCATTTTGACAAGTGGTCAATGCACAACCATTCATAACACAATCGCAGGGGAAACAGCGGTTGTAATGGTTTTTGTTAAAAGGGGGGGGGGGGTCCCAGCTTTATTGATTTATTTCTCAACTCCTAAATATGTGTGAACTGCACCATTTAAAACCCAGAGTTTTAAGCAGCAGCATGGTTAAGCAACTTATCGCATAGGGAAGAGTGGGGCTGGATGGTACACGGGTCAATTGTGGGGTAACTTGGGATAAAACACCACCCTCAAGCTTTTTTTTTTGGAGTGTCTTAAGAAACTGTGATTAGCCAGATTACATTTTTAGTTGAGCAAGAGTAGTGGTAACCAGGGAAAGAGTTGTGGGGAAATGTGTGACATGAAGTGGTTTCGGTGAGAAGTACACCTGGTGGCGGATTACCCAAAACTACCTTAACAGGTAGGCCTACATTATACTCACTGTGTTTGTCATTTCTTGGGGACATAAAATGCATCAATATGTATAACTAGTTAAAATATCACATTTGGGATCTAGCTAATGATTAGCACATTAGGGTAAATGCAAATAGGCAACCCCATGCTTCAGCCTATTTATAGATACTATGCTGCATCAGTTGGGCTACAGGTGATAATGCTAATAGCATACCCGATAATATGGACCAGGGGTGTCAAACCCATTCCATGGAGGGCCTAGTGTCTGCAGGTTTTTGGTTGTTCCGTTCAATTACGACAACCAGGTGAGGGGAGTTCTTTACTAATTAGTGAGGGAGGAGAAAAAACCCGCAGACACTTGACTTTCCGTGGAATGAGGTTGACACATGATATAGACCAGTGCTGCCCAACCCTCTTCCTGGAGATCTACCATCCTGTGGGTTCAGGCCAACCCTAATTTAACACCTGATTCTACTAATTAGCTGCTCAACAAGACCTTAACTAGTTTCTCACATTCGTCTCTAGATCCTCTCAAACTCTGTCAGGTTGGATGGGGAGCGTCGCTGCACAGCTATTTTCAGGTCTCTCCAGAGATGTTTGATTGGGGTCAAGTCCGGGCTCTAGCTGGGCCACTTAAGGACATTCAGAGACTTGTCCCGAAGCTACATCTGCGTTGTCTTGGTTGTGTGCTTAGGGTCATTGTCCTGTTAGAAGGTGAACCTTCACCCCCAGTCTGAGGTCCTGAGTGCTCTGGAGCAGGTTTTCATCAAGGATCTCTCTGCACATTGCTCGGTTCATCTTTCCCTCGATCCTGACTAGTCTCACAGTCCCTGCCACTGAAAAACATCCCCACAGCATGATGCTGCCACCACCATGCTTCACAGTAGGAATGGTATTGGCCAGGTGATGAGCAGTGCCCGGTTTCCTCCAGACTTGATGCTTGGCATTCAGGCCAAAGAGTTCAATCTTGGTTTCATCAGTTCAAAGAATCTTGTTTCTCATGGTCAGAGTCCTTTAGGTGCCTTTTGGCAAACTCCAAGCGGGTTTAATGTGCCTTTTACTGAGGAGTAGCTTTCGTCTGGCCACTCTCTAATAAAAGGCCTGATTGGTGGAGTGCTGCAAAGATATGAGAACCTTCCAGAAGGACAACCATCTCCACAGATGAACTCTGTTGCTCTGTCAGAGTGACCCTCTGGTTCTTGGTCACCTCCCTGACCAAGGCCCTTCTCCGCCGATTTCTCAGTTTGGCCGGTGGGCCAGCGCTAGGAAGAGTCTTGGTGTTTCCAAACGTCTTCCATTTAAGAGTGATGGAGGCCACAGTGTGCTCTGGGACCTTCAATGGTGCAGACATTTTCTGGTACCCTTCCCTAGATCTGTGCCTTGACACAATCCTGTCTCTGAGCTCTATGGACAATTCCTTTGACCTCATGGCTTGGTTTTTGCTCTGACATGCACTGTCGACTGTGGGACCTCATATAGACAGCTGTGTGCCTTCCCAAATCATGTCCATTCAATTGAATTTTCCACAGGTGGACTCCAATCAAGTTGAAGAAACATCTCAAGGATTGTCAATGGAAACAGGACTCACCTGCGCTCAATTTCGAGTCTCATAGCAAAGGGTCTGAATACTTATGTAAATAAGGTATCAGTTTTTTTTTATATATATATATATATATACATATATACATTTTTATATGTGTAAAATGTATATTTGTCATTATGGGGTAGTGTGTAGATTGAGGAAAATGTTTAATTTAATCAACATTAGAATAAGGCTGTAACGTAACAAAATGTGGAAAAAGTCAAGGGGTCTGAATACTTTCCAAATGCACTGTAACCAATAACCAATATGTTATTGGACTCATTTCTGGAGGTGGAAATTATATTTTAGATGGTGTCAGCGTAATTTTATTTTCATCAATTTTGGAGTAGAATGTCCTTTTAAAAAGTCATAAGAACTTGACTTCCCAGTCTTTCTACATAAAAAATTATCTGGCGGGTTAACCTCCAAAACCAAGGTATGGGAACCCCCCCTTAACCAGATGGAGGGTTTGTGTCTCTGTGTCCATGTGTGTTTCCATGTTTGTGTGTGTGTGTGTGTGTCTGTTCCTGTGTGTCAGCATGGCTTACCCCAGACTGCAGGTCTTTGAGTGTGTGTGTGAGGATGATGTTGAAGACTGCGTGAGATCTGCTGCTCTCCTCGTTCATGTTGGTGGCGGCCACCGTACGAGACTTATTCCCCTCTGACATTAGAGACTCGATGTCCTAGGAGAGATTGGAGAGGGGTGGATGGAGAGAGGAAGAAGAGGAGGGGGGTATCGGAGAGGATGGAAGGACAGTGAGAGATGTAAGGAGAGAGAGAGAGTGAGTGAGAAGACAAACGGGGGACGGAAGTAGGCAGGAGAGAAAGGAAGAATGGAGAACAGAGAGAGGAAGGGAGATGCTATAAATAATTCATTAGTAAACAAATAAATACTTGTATATTGTTTCCAGAGAAACCATCCCTCATGGGCAGGGCAGCATGACACATTTACAAAAGCTGAAGAACAGCCGTGCATCCAGGTACTTTTTTGCAGGTGCTCGAGTTTTCAGTGAACTCCACACACTGTTGTTCATGCTCCCAAGTGATTTTATCATTATGTTTCAACCATTAGGTCTTCATCAGACATCCTGACCTAATAAAATCCCCTGGGAGCATGAACACCCCAGCATGGTACACTACCACTGATGTGAGAACAGCTAGCAAACCTCTCAGCTGACACGCCCCTCTCTACTCTCCAACCCAGACCATAAATATCTCATGGAGATACCATATCATCGTATCAATTCTGTCGCTTATGAATATTGAATAAAGCTTGTATCATCAGTAGCATGGTCATATCAGTAGTCACTCTACTACTGGTGGTAGTGGTACAGCAGTGGTATTGTGGTGTACCTTGTAGCTGGCCACAGCTAGACGAGACAGGCCGTCCACATACGGCCCCAACACCTTGTGTTCCCTCACTCTCAGAGCCTGTCTGCTCCTGGGGGGGGGGATGACAGATATGAATGTGGTTTACTATGGAATAAATCCACAGTCATCATGCTTCCATGCTCTTGTCTAAAAATAATATAAATAACTGAATGCATTTATACATTTCTATCATTTTTCATTTGTAAATTAATTTAAAAAAATATTCATTTATTTGTAAATAAATTAATCTCAAATAGTGTTCTATTTGAGTTGTATTCCTATACACTCTCCTGTGTAAAAGCAACAGTTCTCCAAATAGAATCAGCAATAGCCAGATCAATACAAGTGGTATATCATTAGGCCAAGTTCTAGCATCTGTATAATGTGGCAGACTGACTCCATATGGCCGTCAGATGTCGGACCTCCCACTCCTGTGGCACGCAGCTCTGCTATTCTATTGATTGTTTTAGCAGGGGTCAGAGGTGACGGGGTCATAGCCTTTGGGGTCAAGCGTGAGCCATAGAAACTGTGAGCAGACAAACAGGTGCAAATGTGTGCAAAACCATTGGGGCCCAGCTCCGAAGCATGTTTGGAAACATACTGGATAGGCAAAAGCTACCAGTATGTCATGGAACAAGTTATTAGTGACTACATCAAGGGAGGAAGCGTGTTTAAATTATTTAAAAATGGGGCCACAGACAAACTGTAGTATATTCAAACAATTAACTAAAACAAGAGGTCATGTGGAGGTTAAAGGTCGTACCCTTTGGGGTCAAGGAGGTCGCGGACCTTCTCGTTGTATATCTCCATGTAGGAGACCTCTATGGTGAAGCCTTCCCCCTCCCTCTGCTCCAGCAGGGTCCTGTCAAACAGAGAACTGCACAGCCGCGGGATCAGACCTGGAGAGTCCCCCGAACCCATCATTGTGTACGACTTCCCCGAACCTGGAGGGACACACACATACAGCCAATGGGTGAGCACGGATGTGAGGAGACAGCCAATGGGAGAGCATAGTAGGGAGGTGACAGATGAACACCTAAGGATCTTTTACATGCTAATCAGAACAACCAATAGTATATGTCATAGGGAAAAACTCAATTGCATTTCCTTGATTCCTTGTCTCCTCCTTACCCATTGGATGAGATGGTGACCTTCTGACCTCATCCAATGGGTTTGGAGAAGGAAGCGAGGAGAGAGGCCGCAAGTAATAAAGGAAACGCAACTCAGATTCTCCCATAATGTAATAACATACCCGTCTGTCCATAGGCGAAGATGCAGGCATTGTAGCCCTGGAAAGCGTTGTGCAAAAGACTCTCCCCAAGGCACTGGAACACCACGTCCTGACCTGGAGACAACCACCAGGCAACGTTACAACACCACAAATTATTATACAATATAAAACAGTACAAAAATACTTCATTGATTCCTTTAGGGGTGCTTTAGAAAATGATCTGGAGCACACAGACAATTACAAAATAAGCTACAAGCTATGCATGTTAATTTAAAATAGGACCTTCAGACCGTAGCCATGAACAATGCGAGAAACAATCACCTACAGATTCATCCAAGCGAGTAAACGACAGAGAATTCAGGTGGGATCTTAATTCCTTAGTCACCGTAGAGACAAATGTTTGAAAAAATACCTAAAAACCACCTGAACAGACCTATCCCATTGAGCAAAAGACGTTGAAAAGACTGTTTCAATGTCTTTTCAACCAAAAATACACTGTTTCAATGTCCTTTCAACATCTTGTGCTCACAGGGACACCTCTAGATACACGAGGTGGAGGAAGAAGAGGGAAGGAAGGGAAGTGAGGAGGGGCTAACGTGAGGAAAATGAAAACTGACCCGCAAACTTGTCCTTTTCCGACTCGTCCATGGACCAGAAACAGTAGTCGTAGGCAAAGGTCTGAGGGACAAGACATAGAATGAAACAAAACAGTTTAGAACTGATTTAAAACAGCTGTTATTTAGAGGGCAAAACATATTGGAATGATCAGTTAAAATGGCATTGTTACAGTGTCATTTCAACCAGTTTTGCCCGTTGGGTGTTTCTTGTTGAGCACTGGCAATGATAAACATGGCATACAAATGAACCGTGTGTGTACATGTCAACATAAAAGTACAATGATTGCTTTATAAAACGCATGAATACAGCGTAGCTAGAATGTAAACACAGAGACAATAACAGCATTGCCAACCAAACATTAACACAATCAATAGTAATAGCAGCCAGTCACAGTCCTGGACTTACCTTGGTCTGATTCCTGATGAAGTTCACACGAGGTCACAGGATGGCCACATGGGTAGAGGTAGAGAAAGAAAGAAAGAAAGAAAGAAAAGGGGGACATTTAGACTAAAGCATCATGTCTCAGACAGCATGTAAACAAACACCAGGAATTACTGGACCCGTATTCTCAAAGAGTCTGAGTAGGAGTGCTGATCTAGGATCAGGTCCTCCATGTCCATATAATATTATTAATTATGATCCAAACAGAAAACCTGATCCTATATCAGCACTCCTACTCTGAGGTACTTTGTGGACACTGGCCCTGATGTACTGTAGTGCACCCCGAGACAGACAATCACACACTGTAACAGGATTTTCTGAGACAGGTCTAAAAATGAATTCTTCTGGCACTGCGTTACACACAGTTTGGTGAGGGCTTTGAGATTATTCTCCGTCAATAACCCTGCTCATTTTAAGAGGCCCACTTGTGATCTTAAGAAGCATAGTTTGAGTATAATGATGTGTATTCAGATTACATCCTACTATCAGTGATGTGATCATCACTAGATAAGTCAAGAAAATAAAGACTGCTGGTCTATCTCAATGATGAGCTACAAATAATGGAGGAGACAGTAGTTAGTATTCATTTTAGCGTTGTTTTGCTATTTGTCTGAGACAGGATGCATGGGTAATAAAGCTAACATGAACCTATTCACAGGAATGCACGCTAGCTTCCACTCTTCCTGCTCCCTCTCCCCTTCTCTCAGTCTTTCACACTCTCTCTCTCTCTCTCTAAAATGTTCAACCCTGTGGCTGCCGAGGCCTGGAGTTGATAAACCCTTGTTTATGACAATGTTTCATTACTGTTTCCAACCCCATAGGCTATATCATGGGTAGGGGGGGTCCTGGCTCCCGGCTCCCTGTGCGAACAACACTGAGAGAGAGTGAGAGAGGGAGGGTCTATAGGACACAAAGCCACTCTCTTGATCCATGTCATCAGTTGGACTTTGTTCAGTGGACCTGAACACAAACAGAGAGAGCATCACTCAATGGCAGAGGAGAGGATGGAGGAGGGAGAGATAAAGGGAAAGGGGGAGAGAGAGAATCGGAGATTCACATAATGACAAGAGAGGGAGAGTCGAGCCGAGCAGCAGGGTAAATATGCATTTAAGGACTCCCTTATCTACCCTGTGGCTGAGCAGAAGCTTTACACAGCACTGAATGAACACAATGACCTATATAAACATTACACTCCAACACACAGGCCGTGGGAGAAAGACAAGGAGACACTCAGTTTCTACACCGCATTCACAAAATGCTGGGGATGTTACTCTCTAACACAAACACACGGGCTCCCCTCAGAGAGCATGCATGACACACGTATTTGCACACACACTTTTTCAGACATTTTGTGTGTCCTTTGAAAGTCCCACGCACTGGTTGTCCATTAGTAAATTAGTTTAATAATAGATTACACAGCAACAGTACACACACAGTTCATATCTGAAAAGAAATCGCCATGTGCGAGAGCACACATCATGACATGGAGTCACACACACACACACACACACACACACACACACACACACACACACACACACACACACACACACACACACACACACACACACACACACACACACACACACACACACACACACACACACACACACACACACACACGAGAGACCCACTGGAGCATATGCAGCAATGTTAGTGACAACAGAGGAGAGCTGGCTGGCACAAAGACAGAGAGAGAGATAGGAATAAATATGGCCGCAGGCTGTTCGTGACCTGGGGCTGGGCTTGTCGTAAGGGATCAGCTCAGCTGTATAACAAGCAGCGCCACAGGCAGAGAGTGCATGTGTGTGTAGGTGTGTGTGTGAGCGTCACATCTCCAGAAACTGCAGGGAGGATTAGAGACCCCTGGGGTACTAGTTAACATGTCAGCGGGTTGGGCCTCCATCTCACAGGCCCAGGAGTAGACCGTGCTGGGTGGTGGACATGGACCTCCAGGATGGGACCAGGATAGCCAATCATGCTTTAGTGACTGAGCCAGCATAGCCAAATCAGGCTTCAGGGACTGGACCAGCATAGCCAATCAGAGTTTAGGATCAAGATCAGTGCATCTATCGGAAGCTATGCTGACTAGGGATGTGACAAATAGACAATTTATGTTAATGTTGAATTTTCCGTTCAAACTATAAGAAAAATTCATACAATTCCATGTGAATTCACAATGCAGCTGAGCTGCTGCTAGCAACGGTGTGGGTCTCAAGGTTGCTCTCTTTCATATAGTTAAGCATTGCACCTGTACTACCATTACTGTACCTCAATTCTACCTCGCAAAGTTTGCATTTCCTTCTCATTTAACTTTCGCTGACATTTGTCCAACTGTTAACGACAATGTAGTGGAGAGTCGACTCGAAAATAATTGATTCCTCGCACGTCGACTTCCAGGCTCGACTCCAATTTTTGGAACGGAGGAGACTGTTCTCTTGAGTACGGCAACTAATCAAACATCTTTCATAGCGAGCTAGCGAGGAACAGAGAGAGAGGGGAGGTACACAGTATAGGCAGTTCGGGCACCAGGCAGACATAGTCAGAACCATGCTCTAGGCCTAGTTGCAATGTCTTGCAACTTCGGTAAAGCAGTAAAGGCTTATTCCAAAATTACCAAAAATTGGTAACAGCAAGAATCCCCTCCTGGCTCAAGCACCTTGCTGTATAATAAACTCAGCAAAAAGAGACACGTCCCTTTTTCAGGACCCTGTCTTTCAAAGATCATTCGTAAAAATCCAAATAACTTCACAGATCTTCATTGTAAAGGGTTTAAACACTGTTTCCCATGTTTGTTCAACGAGCCATAAACAATGAATGAACATGCACCTCTGGAACGGTAGTTAAGACACTAACAGCTTACAGATGGTAGGCAATTAAGGTCACAGTTACGAAGACTTTAGACACTAAAGAGGCCTTTCTACTGACTCTGGAAAACACCAAAAGAAAGATGCCCAGGGTCCATGCTCATCTGCGTGAACATGCCTTATTGGCCAGGGCAATAAATTGCCATGTCCGTACTGTGAGACGCCTAAGACAGCGCTACAGGGAGACAAGACGGACAGCTGATCGTCCTCGCAGTGGCAGACCACGTGTAACAACACCTGCACAGGATTGGTACATCCGAACATCACACATGCGGGACAGGTACAGGATGGCAACAACAACTGCCCGAGTTACACCAGAAACACACTATCCCTCCATCAGTGCTCAGACTGTCCGCAATAGGCTGAGAGAGGCTGGACTTAGGGCTTGTAGGCCTGTTGTAAGGCAGGTCCTCACCAGACATCACTGGCAACAACGTCGCCTATGGGCACAAACCCACTGTCACTGGACCAGACAGGACTGGCAAAAAGTGCTCTTCACTGACAAGTCGCGGATTTGTCTCACCAGGAATGATGGTCGGATTCACGTTTATCGACGAAGGAATGAGCGTTACACCGAGGCCTGTACTCTGGAGCGGGATCGATTTGGAGGTGGAGGGTCCGTCATGGTCTGGGGCGGTGTGTCACAGCATCATCGGGCTGAGCTTGTTGTCATTGCATGGCAATCTCAGCGCTGCGCGGTACAGGTAGACATCCTCCTCCCTCATGTTGTACCCTTCCTGCAGGCTCATCCTGACATGACCCTCCAGCCTGACAATGCCACCAGCCATACTGCTTGTTCTGTGCGTGATTTCCTGCAAGACAGGAATGTCAGTGTTCTGCCATGGCCGAGCGAAGAGCCCGGATCTCAATCCCATTGAGCACATCTGGGACCTGTTGGATCAGAGGGTGAGGGCTAGGGCCATTCCCCCCAGAAATGTCCGGGAACTTGCAGGTGTAGTGGGGTAACATCTCACAGCAAGAACTGGCAAATCTGGTGCAGTCCATGAGGAGGAGATGCACTGCAGTACTTAATGCAGCTGGTGGCCACACCAGACATTGACTGTTACTTTTGATTTTGACCCCGCCTTTGCTCAAGGACACATTATTCAATTTCTGTTAGTCACATTTCTGTGGAACTCGTTCCGTTTATGTCTCAGTTTGTCACGCCCTGACCTTAGAGAGCCTTTTATGTGTCTATTTGGTTTGGTCAGGGTGTGATTTAGGGTGGGCTTTCTATGTTTTGTTATCTATGATTTAGTATTTCTATGTTTTGGCCAGGTATGGTTCTCAATCAGGGACAGCTGTCTATCGTTGTCTCTGATTGGGAACCATACTTAGGTAACCCTTTTTCACTCCTTTCTTTGTGGGAAGTTGACTTTGTTTAGGGCACATAGCCTTTAGCTTCACGTTTTGTAGTGTTTATTGTTTTGTTCGGTAAAAAGAATATGTACGCTCACCACGCTGTACCTTGGTCCTCCTCCTTCAACAGCCGTGACACAGTTGTTGAATCTTGTTATGTTCATACAAATATTTACACATGTTAAGTTTGCTGGAAATAAACGCAGTTGATAGTGAGTTTATTTGGTTCGTCTGTGCAGCAAACTGTAAGTAGCATTTTTGAGTTACTACTAAAATGTTCACAAAGCGCTCATTATCATTTGTTCTGTCTTACTATCCAGGTCTGTACCCAAACAATTTGAGCTTCTACTTTTAAAAATCCACCTTTCCAGGAACAAGTCTCTCACCGTTGCCGCTTGCTATAGACCACCCTTTGCCCCCAGCAGTGCCCTGGACACCGTATGTGAATTGATTGCCCCCAATCTATCTTCAGAGCTCGTGCTGCTAGGTGAACTAAATTGGGACATGCTTAACTTCTTGGTGACGGGGCAGTATTTTCAAATTCAACTGCCTGCTACTCATCCCCAGAAGATAAGATATGCATATTATTAGTAGATTTGGATATAAAACACTCAAGTTTCTAATACTGTTTGAATCATGTCTGTGAGTATAACAGAACTTATTTAGCAGGCGAAACCCAGAGGAAAAAACATTCAGAGTTTTTTTTTTTGAGGTCACTCTCTTTTCAATGGGCTTTCATTGGGAATCCAGATTTCTAAGGGACCTTCTTGCAGTTCCTACCACTTCCACTGGATGTCACCAGTCTTTAGAAATTGGTTGAGGTTTTTCCTTTGTGTAATGAAGAAGTAGCCCGGTTCAAAACGAGGGTCACTTGAAGTGAACTGTTAGATAGAGGCGCGTGACCAGAAAGGTAGCGTCAGTTTGTTTTCTTCCTGTATTGAACTAAGATCATCCCGTCTTCAATTTTATTGATTATTTAATTTTAAAAATACCTAAAGTTGCATTACAAAAGTAGTTTGAAATGTTTTGGCAAAGTTTACAGGTAACGTTTGAGATATTTTGTAGTCACGTTGCGCAAGTTGGAACCAGTGTTTTTCTGGATCAAACGCGCCAAATAAATGGAAATTTTGGATATATATGGACGGAATTAATCGAACAAAATGACCATTTGTGATGTTTATGGGACATATTGGAGTGCCAACAGAAGAAGCGCGTCAAAGGCATGATTTATATTTTTATTTATGCGTTTTGTGTCGCGCCTGCAGGGTTGAAATATGCTTCTCTCTCTTTGTTTACGTAGGTGCTATCCTCAGATAATAGCATCGTTTGCTTTCGCCGAACAGCCTTTTTGAAATCTGACATGTTGGCTGGATTCACAACACGTGTAGATTTAATTTGGTATCTTACATGAGTGATTTCATGAAAGTTAGATTTTTATAGTAATTTATTTGAATTAGGCGCTCTCTATTTTCTCTGGCTTTTGGCCAAGTGGGACGCTAGCGTCCCAAATATCCCAGAGAGGTTAACACCCAAGCCATCCTACAATCTAAGTTTGATACCCTCAATCTCACACAAATTATCAATGAACCCACCAGGTACAACCCCAAATCCGTAAACACGGGCACCCTCATACATATCATCCTAACCAACTTGCCCTGCAAATACACCTCTGCTGTTTTCAACCAAAATCTCAGCGATCACTGCCTCATTGCATGCATCCGTAATGGGTCAAGCGATCACCTCTCATCACTGTCAAACGCTCCCTAAAACACTTCAGCGAGCAGGCCTTTCTAATTGACATGCCCGGGTATCCTGGAAGGATATTGACCTCATCCAGTCAGTAGAGGATGCCTGGTTATTCTTTAAAAGTGCCTTCCTCACCATCTTAAATAAGCATGCCCCACTCAAAAAATGTAGAACCAGAAACAGATATAGCCCTTGGTTCACTCCAGACCTGACTGCCCTTGATCAGCACAAAAACATCCTGTGGCGTTCTGCATTAGCATCGAATAGCATGCAACTTTTCAGGGAAGTTAGGAACCAATATACACAGGCAGTTAGGAAAGCTAAGGCTAGCTTTTTCAAGGAGACATTTGCATCCTGTAGCACAAACTCAAAAAAGTTCTGGGACACTAAAGTCCATGGAGAATAAGAGCACCTCCTCCCAGCTGCCCACTGCACTGAGGCCAGGAAACACTGTCACCACCGATAAATCCACTATAATTAAGAATTAAAAATTTTCTACGGCTGGCCATGCTTTCCACCTGGCTACCCCTATAGCCGGTCAACAGCCCTGCACCCTCCACAGCAACTCGCCCAAGCCTCCCCCATTTCTCCTTCATCCAAACCCAGATAGCCGATGTTCTGAAAGAGCTGCAAAATCTGGATCCCAACAAATCAGCCGGGCTAGACAATCTGGGCCCTCTCGTTCTAAAATGATCTGCCTGAAATTGTTGCAACCCCTATTACTAGCCTGTTCGGCCTCTCTTTCGTATTGTCTGAGATTCGCATAGATTGGAAAGCTGCCGCGGTCATCCCTCTCTTCAAAGGGGGAGACACTCTAGACCCAAACTGCTACAGACCAATATCTATCCTACCCTGCCTTTCAAAAGGGTCTTCTCGAAAGCCAAGTTAACAAACAGATTACCAACCATTTCGAATCCCACCGTACCTTCTCCTCTATGCAATCTGGTTTCAGAGCTGGTCATGGGTGCACATCAGCCACACTCAAGGTCCTAAACGATATCATAACCGCCATTGATAAGAGATATTACTGTGCAGCCGTATTCATCGACCTGGCCAAGGCTTTCAACTCTGTCAATCACCACATTCTTATCGGCAGACTCAACAGCCTTGCTTTCTCAAGTGATTGCCTCGCCTGGTTCACCAACTACTTCTCTAACAGGGTTCAGTTCTCGGGCCGACTCTCTTCTCTGTATACATCAATGATGTCGCTCTTGCTGCTGGTGATTCTCTGATCCTCCTCTACGCAGACGACACCATTCTGTACACCTCTGGCCTTGCTTTGGACACTGTGTTAACTAACCTCCAGACGAGCTTCAATGCCATACAACTCTCCTTCCGTGGCCTCCAACTGCTCTTAAATGCAAGTAAAACTAAACGCATGCTCTTCAACCGATTGCTGCCCGCACCTGCCCGCCCGTCCATCACTACTCTGGACGGTTCTGACTTAGAATATGTTGACAACTACAAATACCTAGGTTTCTGGTTAGACTGTAAACTCTCCTTCCAAACTCACATTAAGCATCTCCAATCCAAAATTAAATCTATAATCGGCTTTGTATTTCGCAACAAAGCATCCTTCACTCATGCTGCCAAACATAACCTCGTAAAACTGACCATCCTACCGATCCTCGACTTCGGCGATGTCATTAACAAAAGTCTCAGTCTCAGTCTCCTTATCTTGGCCAGATAAGGCAAAGCAGTTGTAAATGAGAACTTGTTCTCAACTAAGTCCACAACAATGCCTAAATGACATCAGGAGACCACTTTTGAGGTGTGGGAAAATTGAAGACATTTAAAAATGTTGGGTGAAGTTACCTTTAACGCAAGTGCATACCAGCCAGAGACCTTTCCTTGGTTAGCGGTGTTTCGGACGTGTCATTTCCAGTCACAACTTCAACTTGCAGACTTGTTTACGTGCTGCTGTGCATTTTGTTGCTAACCTTACTTTACTACCTGACAACTTCACGGTTTTTACTCTTTTATTACCATTTATAGTTTTAGTTTTTCCCTCACTCAACTTTTTTTCATTCAACTTTTTCACTCCGGACGCTTTATCTGGACATGATTCGTCAGGACCTCCAACAGCCGAAGCTAAGTAGTAACATTAACATGATGCCTTATAATTTCAGTTGCTGTACTCATAATATACAGGAGAATGATTGCCTTAGGGCGAGGATAGCTGTGCCGCAAGCCCAGCTTCAGACGCAATCGTTAGGCAACGGTAATTTCAGTGTAGGAAAGAATGAAACAGCGTCTGTGCCACCAGTAAGTACAGATAGTAATATAAATCCCCTCGCACGGTCCCCGCAGCCGGACAACTTTCTCATGGCTTCTGAAGGGAAATGCTGTAGGAATGCTCAACCGGTGTCGCTCATTCAGCCGACAAACTTTCAACCGGTTCTCCCCATTAAGCAGTGAGTCGGAGTCAGAGGCCGAGCCTTCTCTGGTCTCTACTCCTCACGTTACGGGGTTTGAGACGCCAAAGCCTCCCACCATTAGCTCTGACAAATTGAACACCCTAGTCATTGGCGACTCCATTACCCGCAGTATTAGACTTAAAACAAATCATCCAGCGATCATACACTGTTTACCAGGGGGCAGGGCTACCGACGTTAAGGCTAATCTGAAGATGGTGCTGGCTAAAGCTAAAACTGGTGAGTATAGGGATATTGTTAACCAACGATGTTAGGATGAAACAGTCAGAGGTCACCAAGCGCAACATAGCTTCAGCATGTAAATCAGCTAGAAAGATGTGTTGCCATCGAGTAATTGTCTCTGGCCCCCCTCCCAGTTTGGGAGAGTGATGAGCTCCACAGCAGAGTCTCACAACTCAATCGCTGGTTGAAAACTGTTTTCTGATCCTCCCAAAATATAGAATTTGTAGATAATTGGCCCTCTTTCTGGGTCTCACCCACAAACACGACCAAGCCTGGCCTGTTGAGGAGTGACGGACTCCATCCTAGCTGGAGGAGTGCTCTCATCTTATCTATGAACATAGACAGGGCTCTAACTCCCCTAGCTCCACAATGAAACAGGGTGCAGGCCAGCTTAGTGGAGCCTGCCACTAGCACAGTCAGTGTAGTCAGCTCAGCTATCCCCATTGAGACCGTGTCTGTGCCTCGACCTAGGTTGGGCAAAAATAAACATGGCGGTGTTCGCCTTGGCAATCTCACTAGAATAAAGACCCCCTCCATTCCTGCCATTATTGAAAGAGATTGTGATACCTCACATCTCAAAATAGGACTACTTAATGTTAGATCCCTCACTTCCAAGGCAGTTATAGTCAATGAACTAATCACTGATCATAATCTTGATGTGATTGCCCTGACTGAAACATGGCTTAAGCCTGATGAATTTACTGTATTAAATGAGGCCTCGCCTGCTGGTTACACTAGTGACCATATGCCCTGAGCATCCCGCAAAGGCGGAGGTGTTGCTAACATTTACGATAGCAAATTTCAATTTACAAAAAAATAAAAACAAATTCATACTTTGAGCTTCTAGTCATGAAATCTATGCATCACTTTTTATAGCTACTGTTTACAGGCCTCCTGGGCCATATACAGCGTTCCTCACTGAGTTCCCTGAATTCCTATCGGACCTTGTAGTCATAGCAGATAATATTCTAATTTTTGGTGACTTTAATATTCACATGGAAAGGTCCACAGACCCACTCCAAAATGCTTTCGGAGCCATCATCGACTCAGTGGGTTTTGTCCAACATGTCTCCGGACCTACTCACTGCCACAGTCATACTCTGGACCTAGTTTTGTCCCATGGAATAAATGTTGTGGATCTTAATGTTTTTCCTCATAATCCGGGACTCACTCATAATCGGACCACCATTTTATTATGTTTGCAATTGCAACAAATAATCTGCTCAGAGCTTCCTCTGTGATTGAAGATATCCCTCTAGTGGTGTGGGGGCTGTGCTTTGGCAAAGTGGGTGGGGTTATATCCTGCCTGTTTGGCCCTGTCCGGGGGTATCATCGGATGGGGCCACAGTGTCTCCTGACCCCTCCTGTCTCAGTCTCCTGTATTTATGCTGCAGTAGTTTATTTGTCGGGGGGCTAGGGTCAGTCTCTTATATCTGGAGTATTTCTCCTGTCTAATCCGGTGTCCTGTGTGAATTTAAGTATGCTCTCTCTAATTCTCTCTCTTTCTTTCTTTCATTCTCTCTCGGAGGACCTGAGCCCTAGGACCATGCCTCAGGCCTACCTGGCATGATGACTCCTTGCTGTCCCCAGTCCACCTGGCCGTGCTGCTGCTCCAGTTTCAACTGTTCTGCCTGCGGCTATGGAATCCTGACCTGTTCACCGGACGTGCTACCTGTCCCAGACCTGCTGTTTTCAACTCTCTAGAGACAGCAGGAGCGGTAGAGATACTCTCAATGATCGGCTATGAAAAGCCAACTGACATTTACTCCTGAGGTGCTGACCTGTTGCACCCTCGACAACTACTGTGATTATAATTATTTGACCATGCTGGTCATTTATGAACATTTGGCCATGTTCTGTTATAATCTCCACCCGGCACAGCCAGAAGAGGACTGGCCACCCCTCATAGCCTGGTTCCTTTCAAGGGTTTCTTCCTAGGTTTTGGCCTTTCTATGGAGTTTTTCCTAGCCACCGTGCTTCTACACCTGCATTGCTTGCCATTTGGGGTTTTAGGCTGGGTTTCTGTACAGCACTTTGAGATATCAGCTGATGTAAGAAGGGCTATATAAATAAATTAGATTTGGATTTGATTTCTGTGATTGCACTTAGCTAAAAACATTGACACTGGATTGATGCAAATAATCCTAATATTCTCCCAGGTAGGCATAGGCTACTTTGTAGTAGAGGTCAACCGATTATGATTTTAACGCCAATACTGATACCGATTATTGGAGGACCCCAAAAAAATCCGCTACCGATTAATCGGCCGATTGTTTTTGATATTTATTTGTAATAATGACAATTACAACAATACTGAATGAACACTTATTTTAACTTAATATAATACATAAATAAAATCAATTTAGTCTCAAATAAATAATGAAACATGTTCAATTTGGTTTAAATAATACAAAAACACAGTGTTGGAGAAGAAAGTAAAAGTGCAATATGTGCCATGTAAAAAAGCTTAACGTTTGAGTTCCTTGCTCAGAACATGAGAACATATGAAAGCTGGTGGTTCCTTTTAACATGAGTCTTCAATATTCCCAGTTAAGAAGTTTTAGGTTGTAGTTATTAAAGGACTATTTCTCTCTATACCATTTGTATTTCATATACCTTTGACTATTGGATGTTCTTATAGGCACTATAGTATTGCCAGCATAATCTCGAGAGTTGATAGGCTTGAAGTCATAAACAGCACAATGTTTGAAGCATAGCAAAAGGGTGTTGGCAAACGCACAAAAGTGCTGTTTGAATGAATGCTTACGAGCCTGCTGCTGCCTACCATCGCTCAGACTGCTCTATCAAATATCAAATGATAGACTTAGTTATAATTTACACACAGAAATATGAGCCTTAGGTCATTAATATGGTAAAATCGGGAAACTATAATTTCGAAAAACAAAACGGAACTGTTCCGGATTTTATCTAACGGGTGGCATCCTTAAGTCTAAATATTGCTGTTACATTGCACAACCTTCAATGTTATGTCGTAATTATGTAAAATTCTGGCAAATTAATTACGGTCTTTATTAGGAAGAAATGGTCTTCACGCAGTTCGCAACGAGCCAGGTGGCCCAAACTGCTGCATATACCCTGACTCTGCTTGCACAGAATACAAGAGAAGTAACACAATTTCCCTAGTTAAAATAAATTCATGTTAGCAGGCAATATTAACTAGATATGCAGGTATAAAAAAATATACTTGTGTATTGATTTTAAGAAAGGCATTGATGTTAATGGTTAGGTACATTGGTGCAACGTCGGTGCTTTTTCCCCCCGCAAATCCGCGTGTTAAATCATCACCCGTTTGGCGAAGTAGGCTATGATTCGATGATAAATTAACAGGCACCGTATTGATTATATGCAACGCAGTACAAGCTAGATAAACTAGTAATATCATCAACCATGTGTAGTTAACTAGTGATTATGTTAAGATTGATTGTTTTTTATAAGATAAGTTTAATGCTAGCTAGCAAATTGCCTTTGCTCCTTGCTGCACTCGCGTAACAGGTGGTCAGCCTGCACGCAGTCTCCTCGTGGATTGCAATGTAATCAGCGTCCAAAAATGCAGATTACCGATTGTTATGAAAACTTAAAATCGGCTATGCCGATTAAATCAGTCGACCTCTACTTTGTAGTTAACATTTTATTTAGAAGGTTTTTGGGAAAGCCCTTCCATCTACCAGCAGACCGTTATCATTAGCATTATCGCTAACAGCTCCACAAAGTGTAGACATAGGCACGGACCATCACAGACAGGGGCATTCCTATACCGTTTCAGAAAGTTGAAGGAAAATACAAATCACTGATGCATTTTGTTAATGTCTTATTAATAACTTGGGCAAAGGTATTTTCTAATAAGTTCATTACATTTGGTTGATTTCCAATTAAGTTTAATACATTTTAATATTGTTGAATGTTTTTGTCTAGATTCCATGATTCAGTCCACGTTTTCCACAAAGCAGATTTTATAGGGTCCTACTTCTTCAACACACACAGACACATCACCCGTTGGCCCTGCCCACTCCCTTCCTAAACAATGTAGCCTAGCTAGAGTTACTTTGACCTCGTCCCAGCACAGTGACTGCTCCCTCCAGCCCAATGCCCACAACACCAACACATGACCAGAGCCTAAAAACATTATACAGTAAGGTGGACTACCACGCCTATATGGATGGTTAGGTAGGGGAAACACTAGACAGTACTAGGTTCAGGTGAATTCTATAAAGAGACCGTATCAGGGCTCTCAAACAGTGTTTGAGTAGGTTTTTGCTCCAACCCTGGGCTTAACTCTGATAGCCACGGAGGGAGGGAGGAAGGCGTGGGCGATGGATGGATGGATGGTCGGAAAGTGGAAGTATTTGGCAGCTGCTTCCCAGCCCTCACCCCGCCACCCTCCACTCCACCACCAACCTACCCTCGCCCCACTGGCTTGCTCATCTCATCCCCTGGTATTCCCACCTCCCAGCCAGGCCTGGCTCCAGCAAGCTGTTACAGCAGCAGCAGACTGACATGTTGTCTCAGCCTGCCCGAGTCTGGGTACTGAGGGTAGAGGACATCTGCTCAGTCAGCTTAGCAGCATGCCAGCAAGGCACAACACCTGCACCCATAAAACATTATGGCCTTATGGATGATGATATGTGGGGTGGAAAAAAGGTTGTCTGATACGGGCTGGGACCATTGTTAATGGTTCCATCCAAGTTGCTGTGTGTGTGTTGTTTACTCCCATTGGCAGAGCTGTGACAACCAGGTAGGCTAGACATACAGTACCTGTCAAAAGTTGACATACCTACTCATTCAAGGGTTTTTCTTTATTTTTACTATTTTTATATTTTAGATTCTTCAAAGTAGCCACCATTTCTTTGCCTTGATTACAGCTTAGCACACTCTTGGCATTCTCTCAACCAGCTTCACCTGGAATGCTTTTCCAACAGTCTTGAAGGAGTTTCCACATATGCTGAGCACTTGTTGGCTGCTTTTCCTTCACTCTGTGGTCCAACTCATCCCAAACCATCTCAATTGGGTTGAGGTCGGGTGATTGTGGAGGCCAGGTCATCTGATGCAGCACTCCATCACTCTACTTATTGGTCAAAAAGCCATCACACAGCCTGGAGGTGTGTTGGGTCATTGTCCTGTTGAAAAACAAATAGTAGTCCCACTAAGCGCAAACCAGATGGGATGGCTTATCGTAGCAGTGGTAGCCATGTGGTAGCCATGCTGGTTAATTGTACCTTGAATTCAAAATAAATCACTGAGTGTCACCGGTAAAGCAACCCCACACCCCCTCCACGCTTCACGGTCTGAACCACACATGCGGAGATCATCCGTTCCCCTATTCTACGTCTCACAAAGACACGGCAGTTGGAACCAAAAATCCATAATTTTAGACAAGTACAGATTTCCACCGGTCTAATGTACATTGCTTGTGTTTCTTGGCCCAAGCAAGTTCTTCTTATTGGTGTCCTTTTGTAGTGGTTTCTTTGCAGCAATTCAACCATGAAGGCCTGATTCACACAGTCTCTTCCTAACAGTTGATGTTGAGATGTGTCTGTTACTTGATCTCTGTGAAGCATTTATTTGGGCTGCAATTTCTGTGGCAGGTAACTCTAATGAACGTATCCTCTGCAGCAGAGGTAACTCTGGGTCTTCCTTTCCTGTGGCGGTCCTCATGAGGACCAGCTTCATCATAGCGCTTGAAATGTTCCATACTGACTGACCTTCATGTCAACCTCTTTTCATGTTAAAGTAATGATGGATTGTCGTTTCTCTTTGCTTATTTGAGCTGTTCTTGCCATAATATGGACTTGGTCTTTTACACAACACAACTGACGCTTTTAAAAAAGTAAATTCCCCAAATTAACTTTTAACAAGGCACACCTGTTAATTGAAATGCATTCCAGGTGACTAGCTCATGAAGCTGGTTGAGAGAATGCCAAGAGTGTGCAAAGCTGTAATCAAGGCAAAGAAAGGGTGGCTACTTTGAAGAATCTAAAATATATTTAGATTTGTTTTAAACGTTTTTGGTTACTACATGATTCCATATGTGTTATTTAATAGTTTTGATGTCTTCACTTATTCTACAATGTAGAAAATAGTAAAAAATAAAAATGAGTATGTGTCCATAGTTTTGACTGGTACTGTAAGCAAATGGATCAAGCCAACTTCCTTGATCCTGTTCTAGAAAATTCTTAGAATAGAATTGTCTTACAATCAAACTCAGGAGACTAAAACAGAGGTTTGTCATGTCACAAAAGACCTACCATTCACAGGCAGAATCTCAATTGCATTTCCATGATTCCTTGCGTCCTCGCCTCCTTCTCAAAACCCATTGAGATCGTTCTCCACTGACCTTCTCCAACGGGAGCCAAGGAGAGAAGCAAGGAATCAAGGCAATGCACACACTTTGTGGGCTTTCACACCGAATTGGTTTGCAGCGGGGTGTTTTTTTAGAAACTTTTTATCTAAACTCTTACCCCTTAATTCGGTTCATTTGGACTCCTCACTTGGGAGCACACTACACAACAACATACAGTGGTTCACTCAAAAAGAGTGGATTCAATTTGTACAGTAGTGCGGTACGCTACAGGTGAGAACGCAGTCCAGACCAAACAAAAAGAAACCGAGTCGCACAGTATTATTGGTTGTTTGACTGCAAGCATTTTATGAAATGCACACAGCATCATAACTTGACATCTCTGAAACATTCAGTGAGTAGCAACACATTTATGAACGCATCTAATGCAGATTAGGGGAGATGTGGCTATCTGATGCAGATTAGGGGAGATGGGGCTATAGGCTACTGAAGCCTATTCACGTAGCAGTTAGTGGCTATTCCCACATGTTGTTGGAAGACCAAAGCGAAAGTAATATGACAATTGGGACACACAAGTGATGCTTCATGATAATCATAGATGGATTTAACACCAGCATTTCTGTCTAATAAACAAATGACTTGCATGGACAGACGGTTTTGGTTAGGAATTTTTGTTTGTTTGATATGTGAAAAAAATTAAAACTACAACGTAATTTTTTTTGATTTGACTCAGTTTTGAGCTATAGTTCAAATCAATGTGTGGGAGTTTATTGGCCGGGTTGTTAAATTCAATTCATGGCCCAATTAACCCAAGCACTGGACTGCTGTAAATGAAGCCAGGCATCGACTTCTGGAGGCAGGGGGGAATCCTCTTTACTCTCCTGTGCAGTGCTTTGTTTCCTGTCATTCAGGCCAATAGATTTCCTCCTGTCACAGAGTCACTGTAAAACTGTCAGTGTTTTTTTTATCCTCAATTTGGGATGGGGATTTGCTTTCACAACAGCTGCTGGGCTGGCATTCCCCAACACACAACATTGCGCACACACACACAGAGCATGGTTTATATAGGCCTGGCTACATACCACCGAGACAGCCACAGGGTGGAAGACATGGGAGTTGAATGTAATCCTCTAGGATTTATTCCAGTACGTGATAGTTTAGATTGTACAGCTGTAGTAATAGGACTATTGGAAGAATCTTCGGAAGACTGGCCTTGGGCCTAGAGTTGTATATCACTTCTAAAGCCCCAAAGTAATCTAGAGGCTACACACACCACAGCCACAAAACATACCACAACATTGTGTCATGAATCTCTCACTACCCAATTCGATCTAAAAGGCGCACCATAAACCACAACGTTTTTTTACTGGCTGTCAAAAAGTCAGCGTTGCCATTTCTTAATTAGGTTTATGAGATTAAATACAGTAAATCTGAAAGGCTCTGCTCAACTGAAGCCAAACTGGTTAGCATAGTTCTAGTGGAAGCTACACCACACTGCGTTGTATGCCATTGCCCCATGAGTAAATCTGATCTGAAAAAACATTGTAGGCTATTCCGTCAAAAATTCTCATCTTAACTGGCGGATTTTAAATGATCCTTTTGTGAAGTGCAGCAGGGAACTCTGTATACGGCGAATGACGGGATCGATGAAACCAGAATTGGAGGATACTCCATCATTGTTTAAATCTCCAGTTTGGGAACATTTTGGCTTCACAGTCATAACAACAATGATGGAGAGAGAGTTGTGGATAAAACGTTAATAGTATGTTCTCCACTGCTAAACTTTAAAAAGCCCAGAGTGGTGCGTGAAGCTTGTTGTTGTCGGCCAATCACAAGTCACCAAAGCGCCACTACAGTCATAGAGCCTCCATGTGTGCCAAAGCAAGTTAGGAGATTATCTAAACAACGGTTGATATTAAAATGATAGAATTTAAAGTTAAATGACAAGTACTGTATATGGTACAACGACCAAGAGCCAACAGGTAGGCTGCTTTTTAATCATCTAAATGGAGGTGATGATATTTGTAATTGCAGGGCAGGAAGAAAGTGCATGCTCAATTAGCCTAGCTAGCTAGCTACACTATATACAGTACCAGTCAAAAGTTTGGACACAGCTACAGATTTTCTTTATTTTTACTATCTTCTACATTGTAGAATAATAGTAATGACATCAACACTATGACATATGGAATCATTTAGTAACCAAAAAAAGTTTAAAAACAAATCAAAATATATATTATATTTGAGATTCTTCAAAGTAGCCACCCTTTGCCTTGATGACAGCTTTGCACACTCTTGGCATTCTCTCAACTAGCTTCATGAGATAGTCACCTGGAATGCATTTCAATTAACAGGTGTGCCTTATTAAAAGTTAATTTGTGGATTTTCTTTCCTTCTTAATGCTTTGAGCCAATCAGTTGTATTGTGACAAGGTAGAGTTGGTATACAGAAGATAACCCTGGTAAAATATTTCAGAGGCAGTTTGGAACTCGGTAGTGAGTGTTGCAACCGAGGACAGACAATTTTTCCACTTCACAATAACAGCACTTATAGTTTACCGGGGCAGCTCTAGCTGGGCATAAATTTGACGAACTGACTTGTTGGAAAAGTGGCATCCTATGACGGTGCCACGTTGAAAGTCACTGAGCTCTTCAGTAAGGCCATTCTACTGCCAATGTTTGTCTATGGAGATTGCATGGCTGTGTGCTCGATTTTATACACCGGTCAGCAACGGGTGTGGCTGAAATAGATGAATCCACTAATATGAAGGGGTGTCCACATACTTTCGAGATTAGTGTGGAAGAACTTGACTGGCCTGCACAGAGCCCTGACCTCAACCCCATCGAACACCTTTGGGATGAATTGGAATGCCGACTGCGAGCCAATCCTAAATCGGCCAACATTATTGCCCGACTTCACTAATCCTCACGGCTGAATGGAAGAAAGTCCCCGCAGCAATGTTCCAAAATCTAGCTGGCTACATTATTTCTATGATAAACATTAATTTGATGGCCATGCAAAAGCTCATTTACTTCTGTGGCTTCCAGCCAAATACCGTTGCACTTCTGTTGTCATCTGATGAAAATGAAGCTATATTCTGCCGAATGTGTCGCACCAATGTATTTTCTGTGAAGGATAACTATAGTTGCACGTCCCTGATCACTCTGTTGAAGCAAAAAAAACACTTGACTTTCAATATAAAACGTGTGTGAAATGGTTTTAAAAAACACAGATATTTTTTGATGGTCTGTTTTGAAAATATAGATTCATCAACTCTAACACGACCCCTGCATATCTACCCCTCATCCCGCCACTTCTCTCCTCCCCCATAGCGCCGAAGGCTCAAAACATCAACCTCCATCTCTTCTCCTCTATTTCACTCATCCCTCCATACCCCCATGGCACCTGTCAGACTAGGCAGGATGGAGCCAGATATGATGAGCACTACAGGAAAAACAACCTGAAGGCATAGGCTAGAGGCACGCACGCACCCCTAGGGCTTTGACAGTCATGGAATTTTGAATGCAGGTTATTGGTCAGCCAAATGACTGTGGTTACAGTAATAACCATTTGAATAACCGTTTGTTTAATTTTTAAAGACACACATTTTCCTCTCCTCCGCTCCCGACTGCATGTGCTGCTGCTGCTGCGGGGAGGGGGGCGTTGCCTAGACAACCCAACTCGTTTGCTACAACACGTTACTTGTTTCAGCCAGAAGTAAAAAATAAAAAAACTTTTTTTTTGAAAGTTTCATCACGTTGTAGAGTCCACGTTACAGCAGAAACAGACTCCCCCGCACGAATGCCCGGCCATTCCGTCTTCAGTCAGCTTTTATTTCCACCAAAAAAGTCATAATAATAAATATGTATTTTTATGGTTATGACGGTTATTTTTTTCATGACAGTCTTCACACATAACTGTCAGTTACACAGTTATACAGTAAGTGTACCAGACCTAACACACACAAACAAACACTAAAGGGAAAAACTAATATAATTGAAGCAAACGATTGTCTGTCTACAATCTAAAACACACACACTGAGTGGGAGTTGAGTGGCATATCACTTATTCAATTAACAGGTGTGCCAACAGCAGTAAAACAGACAGACACCCGTTTCCCTTAATCCATGAACATTCTTCCATTGAATGCTTAAGCTGCACTTCTTCAGCTCTTTATTAAAAACACGTAACACTCTGACAGCAGGTATTGGGACACGTCATTTGACTGACACTAGGCTACATAGAACAACTGACTGACATAGGCCTATTTCCCCAGTGACTTGAACTTTCATGGCATTCTCCCAGAAAAGAGAGAAACATCACTGTGTGATTTACACTCCAGATAGGACTGGGCCTAACTGGAGTGTAAGAAGGTAGGGGAGGCTCCGAACATGTCTCTTAAAAATGTTTCCTGTGTTTTCCATCAGGTCTCTCCCTTCCTTTCATCTCCAGCTTTGCATTTCACACTCGTCTCATGTCTTCCAGACCAGGAGCCATGCCTTGTATTAAGGGTGTATTGGTTCACCAAAACACACAGTTCGGTTTGTATAGTGGTTTTGGAATCACGGTTCGGTTTCTGTACAGCGGGAAAATGAAATGCTAACAGTTACTGTAGTTCATTTTTGTTTATTAAAGAAAATACAAAGTGTTGCTATTCCTGATTCCATTTACAATATGATCAAGAGTCATATAATGGCTTTTATGAGAGCACAATCAAGAACACTTTGTATTTTCTTAAATGAAAACACACGATTACTCATCAACAACAACACTAACATATTTATTTATTAATTAGGGTTCACAGTGCGGAGCCAAACCGAGGTTGCCGTACCGAACGGTTCGAATACGTGTCCCGTTACCATGTATACCCTAATTTTACACACACACATACACACACGCCACGTGTGCACATGAGTGAGAGAAAACCCACAGCCAAGCCCAGCATTTCCACTCGCCCAATTTCTTCCAAGAGTTCAGTGAAACACTGTATAGGGCAGTGAGTCAGTAAAAAAACACAGCACAGCTCAATCTAACCAACCCTCCCCAATGCATTGCTACTATGAGACTTTCTTGCCCAATTTCTTCCAAGAGCTCAACGAGTGTTGAAACACTCTGCATGGTACAGGCCAGAGAATAGAACCCTCCCTCCCCACAGCCATAACCAGCTCGCTGAGGAGTTGAGATCCGGCACACTGACACATGTCACAGCAAATCAGGGGCTGGGAACCAGCGCTAAGTTTGGGAGGGGGTTAGACCCCAGAGGGCTGCGAGTGTCCCTGTCCCACACCCCAGTCACACATCGTGTCAAGTGACGCAGCATGCCGGCCAATGAGAGGAGAATGCGAGGCAGTCAGGAGACCCGGCGCACGCCTGCTCTCTTCTCTCTTTCGTTCTCTGGTTCTCTCTTTTGCGATCAGCGTCGTTTAAAAAATGAGTTTACGCTTGGATGCGCATCGCTGGCTGCTCGCTCCCCTTCTGTGCTGTGAGTATGGAGAGGGACGAGGTTTAGCCTGTGCTACAGCCTACTAGAGGCAAGGGTTAGGGGGGACAAGGCTGGGGAGGGCGAGGAGCACTAGGGAGTGGGGAGGAGGATTGGGTATTTTTTAATTCTCCTTTATTTAACTAGGCAAGTCAGTTAAGAACAAATTCTTATTTACAATGACGTCCTACCCCGGCCAAATACTAACCCGGACGACGCTGGGCCAATTGTGCGCCGCCCTACGGGACTCCCAATCACGGCCGGTTATGATACAGCCTGGAATCGAACCAGGTTCTGCAGTGACGCCTCTAGCACTAAGATGCAGTGCCATAGGCTCCCGAGTGGCGCAGTGTTCTAACTGGGACGGGTAAAGAAATGATAGGGCAGGGGCCAGGGTGAGGAAGCATCAGATAGGGATGAGGATGGAGGTCCGGGGAGAAGGGTTAAGGAGGGCTATATGGGGACTGAAGTCAGGAGGGGAGCTGAGGAGACTGTCCTGTACTATTGACCTAAATAGTAATCCCACACCTACCGCAGAGCAGACACATTCTAAATGAATTAATATGCGTGACAAACAACAGAGTGGGGCCCGCCTGTCTTGGGTGGCTGATCATAATAATACTGTAAATAACAAGCAGCAGTCAGGGGACATGGGTCAATGGACTAGGCCTTTGAGGAGATCATCAACTTTAAAGCTCACCAACTCAGGAGAGGCCAAGTGAGTTAGTGTTTACAATAGTTTCCAAACATTGTGCCTAAAATTGTGCTTTTAGATTAATCCGACGACATACAATTAAAAAGAGGACTTATGTGAACAATGCTTCCATACGGGGACATCATTGTGTTGGCTAACACAATGAGGCCAGATAACAGATAAAGCAACACCTCATGGCACAACGCCTCTCCCGTATTTGACCTTGACTGTTTGTGTGTATAAATATGTAAGCCTTTTTTAAAATTGATTAGTTCTGTCCTTGTATATTAATTTGCATACCACCCAAACAGATCCACAGATGATTCAATCTCTATTGCACTCCACACTGCCCTTCCCCACCTCGACAAAAGGAACACCTATGTGAGAATGCTATTCATTGACTACATCTCAGTGTTCAACACCATAGTACCCTCAAAGCGCATCAATAAGCTAAGGATCCTGGGACTAAACACCTCCCTCTGCAACTGGATCCTGGACTTCCTGATGGGCCGCCCCCAGGTGGTGAGGGTAGGTAGCAACACATCTGCCACGCTGATCCTCAACACTGGAGCCCCCCAGGAGTGCATGCTCCTGTACTCCCTGTTCACCCACGACTGCATGGCCAGGCACGACTCCAACACCATCATTAAGGTCGCAGACGACACAACAGTGGTAGGCCTGATCACCGACAACGACGAGACAGCCTAAAGGGAAGAGGTCAGATACCTGGCCATGTGGTGCCAGAATAAGAATCTATCCCTCAAAGTAACCAAGACCGAGATGATTGTAGACTACAGGAAAAGGAGGACCGAGCACGCCCCCACCCTCATCGACGGGGCTGTAGTGGAGCAGGTTGAGAGCTTCAAGTTCCTTGGTGTCCACATCAAGAACAAACTAGAATGGTCCAAACACACCAAGACAGTCGTGAAGAGGGCACGACAAAGCCTATTCCCTATCAGGAAACTAAAAAGATTTGGCATGGGTCCTGAGATCCTCAAAAAGTTTTACAGCTGCAACATCGAGAGCATGGTTGCATCACTGCCTGGTACGGCAATTGCTCGGCCTCTAACCGCAAGGCACTACAGAGGGTAGTGCGTATGGCCCAGAACATCACTGGGGCTAAGCTGTCTGCCATCCAGGTCCTCTACACCAGGCGGTGTCAGAGGAAGGCCCTAAAAATTGTCAAAGACCCCAGCCACCCAAATCATAGACTGTTCTCTCTACTACCGCATGGCAAGCGGTACCGGAGTGCCAAATCTAGGACAAAAAGGCTTCTCAATAGTTTTTACCCGTAAGCCATAAGACTCCTGAATAGAGGTCGGCCGATTAATTAGGGCCGATTACAAGTTTTCATAACAATCGGAAATCGGTATTTTTGGAAGCCGATTTGCCGATTGAAAAAATATATATATACAGTGCCTTGCGAAAGTATTCGGCCCCCTTGAACTTTGCGACCTTTTGCCACATTTCAGGCTTCAAACATAAAGATATAAAACTGTATTTTTTTGTGAAGAATCAACAACAAGTGGGACACAATCATGAAGTGGAACGACATTTATTGGATATTTCAAACTTTTTTAACAAATCAAAAACTGAAAAATTGGACGTGCAAAATTATTCAGCCCCTTTACTTTCAGTGCAGCAAACTCTCTCCAGAAGTTCAGTGAGGATCTCTGAATGATCCAATGTTGACCTAAATGACTAATGATGATAAATACAATCTGCACCTGCACTGTGATAGTCTCAGAGGTCCGTTAAAAGTGCAGAGAGCATCATGAAGAACAAGGAACACACCAGGCAGGTCAGAGATACTGTTGTGAAGAAGTTTAAAGCCGGATTTGGATACAAAAAGATTTCCCAAGCTTTAAACATCCCAAGGAGCACTGTGCAAGCGATAATATTGAAATGGAAGGAGTATCAGACCACTGCAAATCTACCAAGACCTGGCCGTCCCTCTAAACTTTCAGCTCATACAAGGAGAAGACTGATCAGAGATGCAGCCAAGAGGCCCATGATCACTCTGGATGAACTGCAGAGATCTACAGCTGAGGTGGGAGACTCTGTCCATAGGACAACAATCAGTCGTATATTGCACAAATCTGGCCTTTATGGAAGAGTGGCAAGAAGAAAGCCATTTCTTAAAGATATCCATAAAAATTGTTGTTTAAAGTTTGCCACAAGCCACCTGGGAGACACACCAAACATGTGGAAGAAGGTGCTCTGGTCAGATGAAACCAAAATTGAACATTTTGGCAACAATGCAAAACGTTATGTTTGGCGTAAAAGCAACACAGCTGAACACACCATCCCCACTGTCAAACATGGTGGTGGCAGCATCATGGTTTGGGCCTGCTTTTCTTCAGCAGGGACAGGGAAGATGGTTAAAATTGATGGGAAGATGGATGGAGCCAAATACAGGACCATTCTGGAAGAAAACCTGATGGAGTCTACAAAAGACCTGAGACTGGGACGGAGATTTGTCTTCCAACAAGACAATGATCCAAAACATAAAGCAAAATCTACAATGAATGGTTCAAAAATAAACATATCCAGGTGTTAGAATGGCCAAGTCAAAGTCCAGACCTGAATCCAATCGAGAATCTGTGGAAAGAACTGAAAACTGCTGTTCACAAATGCTCTCCATCCAACCTCACTGAGCTCGAGCTGTTTTGCAAGGAGGAATGGGAAAAAATGTCAGTCTCTCGATGTGCAAAACTGATAGAGACATACCCCAAGCGACTTACAGCTGTAATCGCAGCAAAAGGTGGCGCTACAAAGTATTAACTTAAGGGGGCTGAATAATTTTGCACGCCCAATTTTTCAGTTTTTGATTTGTTAAAAAAGTTTGAAATATCCAAAAAATGTCGTTCCACTTCATGATTGTGTCCCACTTGTTGTTGATTCTTCACAAAAAAATACAGTTTTATATCTTTATGTTTGAAGCCTGAAATGTGGCAAAAGGTCGCAAAGTTCAAGGGGGCCGAATACTTTCGCAAGGCACTGTAGCCTGTCTTTTTACTGTTGTTTTTAATTCTTTACTTACCTATTGTTCACCTAATACCCTTTTGCACTATTGGTTAGAGCCTGTAAGTAAGCATTTCACTGTACTGTTGTATTCGGAGCACGTGACAAATAAACTTTGATTTGGAATGTTCAGTATTATGTCATGTTTCATGTTTTGTTTGGACCCCAGGAAGAGTAGCTGCTACTTTCGCAACAGCTAATAGGATCCTAATAAAATACCAGAAATACTTCTGGATATTTTTCCATACAGAGCTACGTTTGTCCCATGTGCAATAAACATCTTGTCAATATAATAAGAAGAATGACATCTTAACAGTTTGAGCCAAGGTCTGACTGAACGAGCAAACATTGAACTCTGACACTTACGCAAATAATACCTTACGTCACTATGCAAACTACACACGCACACACACAATGCAAACTCCAATACTGGCAGGATATGAGTGAGCCAGCCAGCCATCCACCCAGACAGGTGTTCAACAATAGACAGCCAGCCAATCTTGTTATCAGAACAGAAAGGGAGAGATGAGTCTAGAGCAGTGGTGCCAGCACGTCGTCAGCAGCCTGACTGTCACTGAGTCCTTTATGACACGGTGTGCAGCTGGTCGGCCATATTGGATCAACAGTCACCCTCCCATCAGAGGTCCTCTGGCCTCGCTGCTGTGTGTTAGGGCTGGCACGTATTAGGGCTGGCATCGTATAACCGACGGCTATGGATGAAGACAATCATAAAAATAAAATAATCGTCATAAACAGTTTATGCGATAATATGGACTCTCAACCATTTTCACGTGTGAGTTCCAAATATCTCCAACGGTTGCCCCAGTGTGAATTTTTTTCAGGCACGTGATGTCAGAATGCACTCACTGTTCCAAAATGTGATTGTTACGCAACAGGACAGTTAACCCACGCCACCTTCAAACCAAGGCACGCTGCCTGCTAATTATCTATAGGCTGTTTCACATAAGTAGCCCATTTCACTGTTGCAGACAATTTATGTTTGTACTTTTTACCCCGTTTTCTCCCAAATTTCATGATATCCAAGTCTTGTCTGATCGCTTCAACTCCCGTATGGACTCGGGAGAGGTGAAGATCAAGAGCAATGCGTCCTCCGAAACACAACCCTGCCAAGCCTCACTGCTTCTTGACACATTGCTCGCTTAATCCAGAAGCCAGCCGCACCAATGTGTCGGCGGGAACCCCATACAACTGCTGACTGAAGTCAGCGTGCATACGCCCAGCCCGCCACAAGTAGTCGCCAGAGGGCGATGGGACAAGGTCATACCAGCTTGCTAAACCCTCCCCTAACCCAGGCGACACTGGGCCAATTGTGCATCACCTCATGGGTCTCCCGGGCGCAGCCTGCTGCGACACAGCCTGGGATCGAACCCAGATCTGTAGTGACACCTCAAGCACTGTGATGCAGTGCCTTAGACCGCAGCGCCATTCGGGAGGCCCGGACCATAATATATTTATTGTTTTATTCACATTTTCAAGTACTGGTGACATAATGCATTCCGATTCTTGCATACATTGTAATAGACTCGCATGTAAAATAGTTTTTTGAAGGTTGTAGTGATTATGAGCTAATGCAAAGCTATTTGCCGGCTATGTGTAGCTCCATGTTTGTTGATGTCCTACAATGCTTTTTGGTTGTCAGACAAAAGATGTTATAACAAGATATAGTTCACTCGACTGACTTATGGTGCTTTCAAGACAACTGTGAACTCTGTGAACAACTGAAAAATACTAGGTCAAATCATGACGTCAGTGTTCTTCAGGTTGGAAAGTCGGCGCTCTAGAAAGAGGTTTGAGTTCACGAGTTGGAATTCCAAGTTGGATGACTGCTCAAAATGACTTTTCCCAGTCGAAGCTCGTTCTAGACTGACGAGTTTCAGAAGAAAGTGCTTTGTTTCTGGCCATTTTGAGCCTGTAATGGAACCCGCAAATGCTGATGCTCCAGATACTCAACTAGTCTAAAGGCCCGTTTTATTGCTTCTTTAAATCAGGACAACAGTTTTCAGCTGTGCTAACATAATGGCAAAAGGGTTTTCTAATGATAAATTAGCCTTTTAAAAATGATAAACTTGGATTAGCTAACAACATGCCATTGGAACACAGGTTGCTGATAATTAGATTAGTAGATATTCCATTAAAAAATAAATGGTTTTTAAATCAGCCTTTTCCAGCTACAATAGTCATGTAAAACATTAACAATGTCTACACTGTATTTCTAATTAATTTGATGTTATTTCAATGGACAAAAAAAGTGCAGTCAGAGGTCCTGAGCGCTTTGGAGCAGGTCTTTACCAATGATCTCTCTGTACTTTGCTCCGTTCATCTTTCCTGAATCCTGACTAGTCTCCCAGTCCCTGCCGCTGAAAAACATCCCCACAGCATGATGCTGCCACCACCACCATGCTTCACCGTAGGGATGGTGCCAGGTTTCCTCCAGACGTGACGCTTGGCATTCAGGCCAAAGAGTTGGTTTCATCAGACCAGAGAATCTTGTTTCTCAAGGTCTAAGAGTCTTTAGGTCCCTTTTAGCAAAGATGAAGCAGGCTGTCATGTGCTTTTCACTGACGAATGGCTTCCTTCTTGGTGATTGGTGGAGTGCTGCAGAGATGGGAGAACCTTCCCAAAGGACAACCAAGCTCTGTCAGGTTATAGGGTATTGTGTTTAGATTGATGAGGAAAAAATGAATTAACACATTTTAGAATAAAGCTGTAATGTTACAAGATGTGGAAAAAGGGGTCTGGGGGGGGGGGGCTATTCAAAATGGTTATTACAGAGACCTCAGTCATTTGGCTGGCCAATTACAGTCATCCAAAATTCAATGACCGTCAAAGCACTAGTGTGTGTGTGGCCAGTGTGCATGTATGGTGGTCTTCATCTATTGAAGGTTGTTGAAGGTAGTGCTAGATAGGCAGTCCTTGTACGGTCTGAGCGTGGCTAGTTTGTCTCAATGGAGGTGGAGCACAGTCAGTTCCAGCCAGGGACATTCAGGGAGTGTCAATGTACTGTAGGCCTATTGAACATTCATTAGACAGGCCCTATCTGACATTATCATTTTCCACTCATGAATCATGATACAGCAGATCAGCCAACACAGAAGGTCCAACATGCATCGACACGACAGAGGGCTATCCCTGATTCTAACTGTCGCTAGAGGAAAGAACACATAGGGAGAACAAACCAAAATCGGCCATTAAACTTTAACAAGACACGGGAGCAGAGACAAAACATTAGCAGTTCAACGTCCCACATATACACACACATTCGATAAAATCACACATTTTCAAGTTGCAATATGCAGAAATCGCTCCGACATTTCCTGGTTGCTAAAACTCAAAAAGTTTGCCTAATTTAAGTTTGACAAAACAAGCAATAGGGTAAATAATTTTTGCACCATCTAAACCTCTGTCAAATGTATTTTCTGCTGTTTGAAGCTGTTGTACAAAATTGAAAGTAAAAGATGCAAAAACAAAACTTAAGAATGGGAAGCATAGAAACACTGCACATAGAATAGATCTACCGCTTCTTAGACTTCCTTTCAATTAGACTAACAGATCTGTAACTCACATTTCTGTGAATTTGGTCAAGACGCCCAAAAAGTTACATTTTATTTAACCAGGAAAAGCCCATTGAGAACCAGAGCCTCTATTTTAAGGGAGACCTGGCCAAGGCAGCAGAAACAATCAATACATTACAGAATTAAAAAATATACAATACAATTTAACACGATCCAGCATATTTTTTTTTTTACATTTACACTCCTCTGTTACAGTCTCCAATCAACATTTTTAATTAATTCAGTGGCACTAACATATGTAGATAAAGCATGGGATGTAGACTATTCCATGCCTCTGGTGCACAAAATGAGAAAACAGTTTTGCCTAATACTATACATTGCACTCAGAAAGTATTCCGACCCCATGACTTTTTCCACATTTTCTTAAGTTACAGCCTTATTCTAAAATTGATTCAATAATCTACACAATTCCCCCATCATGACAAAGCAAACAGGTTAAGAAAAAAAGTATTCAGACCCTTTGCTGAGACTCTAAATTGAGCTCAGTTGCATCCTGTTTACATTGATCATCCTTTAGATGTTTCTACAACTTGCTTGGAGTCCACCTATTGTAAATTCAATTGATTGGAAATGATTTGGAAAAGGCATACGCCTGTCTATATAAAAGGTCCAACAGCTGACAGTGCATGTCAGAGCAAAAACCAAGCCATGAGGTCGAAGGAATTGTCCTTAGAGCTTCGAAACAGGATTGTGTCGAGGCACAGATCTGGGGAAGGTGAAATTGCAAACATTTCTAAACCTGCTTTTGCTTTGTCATTATGGGGTATTGTGTGTAGATTGATGAGGGGAAAAAACAATCCATTTTAAAATCAGGCTGTAACTTAACAAAATATGTAATAAGTCAAGGGGTCTGAATACACTGTAAATGTCCTGGGGACTTTAAGTAGCAATCACCTAGCAGACCGAATATGGTAACTGCTGATAGTGAAGGAGACTAGAATACAGATGTAGAGGGAGTTTACCCAAAATGACTTTGTAGATGAACACATACAAATGTAGTATTCTGTGCATATAAAGTGAGGTCCAAACCACCATTTGGTACAAGGTACAATGGTGGGTGAGTGACTTGGCATTTGTAATCCAGCGCAAGCATGCATGATAAACAGAGTTCAGTCTCTGTAAGACAGAAGAGGCTGCTTCCATATACACAACAAGTCACCATAATCAGCTTTAACAGAAAAACAATGACATTTGATGTTCTAAGTACACAACAATGCTTAAACCACATCAAGGGGCCACTTTTGAGGTCTGGGAAAAATATAGGTTTTCATTTTTGGGTGTAGATACGCTTTAATTTAAGTGGCACCAGCAACTTGTTTGGTTAGCAGCGTTTCTGTAGCACGCATATGATGGCAGAATTTGCTAAACAATTGCCACTGGATTGATGCAAATTATCACAATGATATTCTGCCAGGTAGGCATAGGCTATTTTGTAATTAACATTTAATTGAGAAGATTTTGGGGAACGCCTTTCCATCTCCCATTGGAAATTGCTAACGGTTACACAAAGTGGTAGACCAACGCTGGTAATTACCGTGCCTTTGCTTCAGAAAGTTGAAAGTTCAGAAAGGGAAATACAAATCAACGACACACTTTGTTCATGTCTTTCGATCATCTTGGGCAAAATAATATATTTAGTTGATTTCCTACTTAATTCAATACATTTTTGAATATTGTTGAATTCCGTTGGGCCGGCCGAGTGGCGCAGAGGCTCTGCAGTGCTAATTGTGCCACTAGAGATTCTGGCTTCAAGTCTAGGCTTTGTGGCAGCCAGCCGCGACCGAGAGACCCATGGGGCGGCGCACAATTGGCCCAGCGTCGTCCGGGTTAGGGGAGGGTTTGGCCGGCAGGGATGTCCTTGTCCCATCGCACACTAGCGACTCCTGTGGCGGGCCGAGCGCAGTGCACACTGACATGGTCGCCAGGTGTACAGTGTTTCTTTGGACACATTGGTGCGGCTGGGTTAAGTGGGCATTGTGTCAAGAAGCAGTGCGGCTTGATTGGGGTTGTGTTTCGGAGGAAGCACGGCTCTCGACCTTCACCTCTCCCAAGTTCGTACAGGAGTTGAGGCGATTGGAAACGACAAAATTAGGGAGAAAAGGGGGTAGGGGAAAAAATTTATAAAAAAAAACAATTCTGTTGTCTGGATTCCGAGCCCCCCCCCCCCCTCACCACCAAAGATAAACTAGGTAAAACACTGGGCAGTCATGTGAACTCGTGCCATTGGAGGCATCTGGGGCCCTGGGAGTCTGTAGAGGCTCTATGGGAGTGAGCAAGGAGGGCCTCTACTCCATTCATCTCTTCATCCCAGCAGCAGGTCCCACAACACGAACCCAGCTCCACCATTAAAGTGTCTGCAGTGTGAGGGCAGCAGCCAGCTCCATCTTTCTCCTCCACGTTTAAAACCTGGTCCACCCACCAACGCTCACACCATTGTCATCCGAAGGAAAATAAAAGGGAAATAAAGAAAAGAGGCAGAGAAAGAGAGAAATGATAGCGCTTCCCTTGTTTACCCCCATAAAAGTCAGCCGAGGATCTTTACTGCCGACAGATGCTAAAGCAAACATGTTTTTTCTCTTTCTTTTCTTTTTCCTCATTCCCTAGCTTCTGCAAATGTAATGGGGTTCCATGATCTCAAGGCGTTGACCCCGCCGTGACCTCCCCCTGCATTGTCGGGGCAACGGAAGGGTTGAGATAAAGAGAGGAAGTCAGCCGGAGGAGAGTTATGCTCCAGCACACGGAAGGATGAGGAGAGGAGCAGCAGGCAGCCTGGGCTGTCTACTGGCATACACACACAGACACACACTCTCTCCACACAAACAAACACAGACTGTTCAACCCCCCCCCCCAAATCATTGTTCACTCAGCAGGTGACAGACTGTCGACACGCAAACACAGTCATGCGACATTCTCCAAATCCCCTTACTGGACTCAAACTCTTTCAACAGCTGAAACGGATTCCCATGGGCACACACAGAAACACACACACCAACCTGGAGTCTCCCTTGCCCAGGTTTCCACCACCTGGGTGAAGGATGGTCTGGTTGCCTTCCATATCCACAATACATTTTGTGTTCAGGTCCTTTTCTGTGAGAGGGAGAGATGAAATAGAAAAGGTTCAGAACAACTTCCAGGTGCAGGGTGGGTACATAATCATGGGACTAGAAAGGAGAATATCTGTACACTGTTTAACCTGCACCAGGCCAAGACAGAGTTTAATGCAGCCACATTACATCAACATGGTCAACTTTGAAAGCATTTAAGTAGTGTGAAGACCGAGAGATGCACATTTGGGAATGTATAACATAGGGTTCTGCCAAGAAAAATAAGCTTTTGTTAAGTGATTGGTGGTTACTGGGTAGGCATCGACCCAGGCTTGTTGCCTTTCATCTTGGAGGTGAGCTGTAACTCAATTGATAACTGTAGAACAAAGGGTCTAAAACTATTAGTCCTCCTCACACAAATGCCCTCATCACGTGACTTGGGACACTGATTCAATCACACTTTGACCCTGGCCCTCTGGTTCCAAACCATGACTTAACTTGGCCTCGGAGACAACAGCTATCACTCACACAACTCAGGTTTGGCCAATGCAAGAAAGAGAGAAATGGCCAAGCAATGCTGGTCCAAATGGCTCAGTACTACTTATTAGATTGGACATGCTGCTGACTATGGCAAAAAAACAAGGTTGTTCGATCAATTCCTGCAAGGGTCACACAAAGGCTACTAATGGATAATGTAGCAGGCCTATATTGCATTAAGTCACATATTGTGATTCACATTCACTGTAAACATGTCTGATGAATGACCATGTAAATGTTACTTTATCGAAACTGGAGAGTGAGAACTTATTTTTTTCTCCTTCATAGAAAACCCATTAAATATAATTTCTTGAATTCCAAAACTGCTCTGTGGGCACAATGGGTGTGCCATTATTTTTGGCTGCCCTGTTAGTTAGCACATTGTAGCTAGCGCAGCCCAGCACTGCCATATGGAAGCCTAATAATAGCAGCATTAATTATTGGGCTCTCCATCTGTACTGCTGGCCTAAATGTGGGCTCATCCCCTTTCCACACTGTCAGTTTGCTCATTTCAAAATTGTGCTAAGGAACAAAACACACTTCAACAGTATTATGATTTAGCCTAGATTTCCTCTGTACTTACTGTACTGTGTCTAGAAAATTATTCCTCACTGACTGCATTCTTATAGATGTTGTTATTATTATTAACCAAACAACCAGTTCATTATTTTCAAAACCCTGTGTTTGCTCTTGACCCTTGGGGTCCAATATTCACAATTCCTCACATTTTTAGCATCAACAGGAATACACACAAACAAAGAGGCCAGTTGACAAGACAAACTCACACAGACACCCAAACAAAACATTCACTACTTGGCTATGTAAACAACCACACACATTCAATTTCAAACACATCCATGAAACTGTAAGTGTGTCAAGAGGAAAGGCTAGTCCGGCATTATGTTCATTAGAACACACAATGGAAGAGGTTTTAAAACCTTGAGTGTTTCTATTGGACACGTCCCGATAGTAGTCCCTCACAGTTTGTCCATTTTCTTCCATTGCTTCCTACTGAACATGATCCATGGCCATGTCAATGCAAACTGCATAGAGTTTTTTGCGCATAGGGGAGTTGCATGGAGAGGTAGCACTACCCTATGGAGGCTGGGGCACAGAGGGGGTGGGAGGGACCTTCGGGTGAGTGACTCCGGCTGGCTGCAACCCTTCTCCCTCAGAGGAAGCACGGGCTTCCTCCCTCTTCCCTTCCTTCCTCCCTCCATCCATCCTTCCCCCATCATGCACTGGTGACCAGTAACCACCGAAGCAAAGAGGTAAAGAATGTGTATACTTGTTGGGGTCAAATTGGGTTTAAGAGTCAGTGCTGGTACTGTGAAGGAATCCAAAGACTTAGGCTTCAGTCAAATCCCAAATAACAAGACATGATCTTGAGTGCCTTGCCAGTGTCACAGCCCCGTGTTTCCCTGAACCGAGTCACTGAGCATCTTTATTGGGCACACTGTGTGTGTGTGTGTGTGGTTTGAGCGCCATTACACCGTTATCACTATCACTGGTATGGGTCAACCAGTTCGCCTGTTGTGTGTGTGTGAGTAAGCTCCAGCAGCCTCGCATACCAGTCTGGCAGTACAGATCAGTGTGTGGTCATACACCTGCTAATGTTCTGACCAGTTGACTATTCTGTGACATTCGGTAATAGCATTTGATCTGTTTTTTCTCAAAGGAAATGAACAGAGGAAAAAAGATATACATCTTATGTGAAATGCAACGGAGAAGTGACGATAATATCTTAGTATTCTCTCGCCTTTCGTCAGATTCTTTCCAGTACCAGCTCATTTTCCATTGGCTAATTAGCTTTCTTCCGTGCGGTAAGTGAAACAGCACCGGGCTTAGTTGGTGGTACAATAGGCATGACATCAATGTGGAAATGGAAAGGCAGTGTATATGATGTGACTGGGTTGGAGCCGATGGGGTCGTTCTTCGAAGACCTGGCCTCCCACCAGTAACTCCTCTACGGCCATGAGAACATGGTCAGTTATGCAACGCTAGCAAATAGTCCTTTCAGACTGACTCCCTTCCTGCCTTTGTCCAGCACAGCCAGAACAGCTCAGAGTCTGACTAGTGCTGAGCGATTAACCAAAACGTTGTTTTATATCCTAAAAAGAAAACTACATTGACGACGTAGGATGAATTACTTGAATTCCATGTTGTTTTTTTTGTGAATCCAATGTGCCGTTTCTCTAGAGGGAAATCAAATAATTATTGAGAGGAATCAAGTCAAGAACTATGTGGGACGCTGGGCTGAAGGGAGTTTGTAGTTTTCATTAAGCAAATATTGAACCTAGTTCAGTGCAGATATGTGGTAAATGACTACAATGACAATCCTTTGAGCCTGTTCTTTCCGGCTCGTATAGATGGATACACTTTTACAACTGCTACGTTAGACACACACAGACCGCATGAGAAAGGAATGTACACAACAACAAGAGTGAATGATTGAGACAGTTTGTGAAAGTATGCCTTATCTACTTTAAAGAACTTGTAAAATGATTGTCAGACAGCTCTGCAGCGCTAAAGGTTAGCCTAGCTAAATAGGATGACTGAAAACAGTACAGTATGGGGAGCACAAAGACAACGTTATGGCTGTCTGGCTACTACTGCCTGAGCAGAGATACGATGATGACTTTAAGGAATGAAAAATAATAAAGTAAGTAATATACACAACTGAAATATTTTCCTCATAGTAATTTTAAATTTTTCTATTGACATCAATGGAATATTTTCAATGTTTTGGCAATTGAATGTTCACTACTTATTTCATAATAGATTTAATGTTTTAAATTATCGATAACTATATAATTTAATATATATAATATAATATAATAAATATATATTTTTTAAATCTAACCAAAACAACCTTAAAAAAAAAACACTAAATCGCTCGGGTTCTGATTTGTGGTTGTTAACAATTGTATTACAGTGTATCTTCAAAGGAGAAACTTCAGTCTAGGGTCTGTTTTGGTGGGAATCCAATTAAATTTGCAGACAGTAGGCTACTAATCAAAATGGACAAGGATAGGTGTAGTGCAGGATATAACAGTGTCAAGTGGATACTGCCTGCCCTGGGCTTGTTTCATTGCATGATTGGAGGATACACGAGAAAGAGCGCTGGTAAAATTCTGTCTTGTGACCGATTTCTACGCTCTGTGAGAAGGAACACGTGACATGGCCCACTACATTGTAGCTAGACTCAGTATTTTCCACCTCGGTAGACTCTCGTACTTCCAGACATGTTCTCCCGTGGCTAAATTCGACTGGGGGCACACGGCTAAAATATCCTTTCTTCCCTCCAAGCGGGATTCATTGCCAGCATTATAATTGACCGAATCATTTGAGTGTGCGCAAAAATTCATTAAACGGGAGGCATGTCACTGCACTCATTACTGCGGCTTATGCTATGAAAGGGAGACTACACTTGTTCAGGCCGATCACACCATTTAACGCTAAATCCATAACTTCTTGAATAGGCAGCTCCTTTGTGTATTATAGGTCAGGAATATTTTCAAATTCATGCTATCCCACCCAATAGTCTGGCCTGATCAAGCAAAATGTCAGTGGATGTTGTTGGCTGTTGAAATCATCAAGCAAAAGTCATCTCTAGACATCTCTAATATACAGTATCAGTCAAAAGTATGGACACACCTACTCATTCAAGGGTTTTTCTTTATTTTTGCTATTTTCTACATTGTAGAATAATAGTGAAGACAAACTATGAATAACACATATGGAATCATGTAGTAACCAAAACAAAGGTGTAAACAAATCTAACCATATTTTAGACTTGAGATTCTTCAAAGTAGCCACCCTTTGCCTTGACAGCTTAGCCCACTCTTGGCATTCTCTCAACCAGCTTCACCTGGAATGCTTTTCCTATAGTCTTGAAGCAGTTCCCACACATGCTGAGCACTTGTAGGCTGCTTCTCCTTCACTCTGCGATCCAACTCATCCCAAACCATCTCAATTGGATTGAGGTCAGGTGATTGTGGCCAGCTCATCTAATGCAGCACTCCATCACTCAGCCTAGAGGTGTGTTGGGTCATTGTCCTGTTGAAAAACTAATTATAGTCCCACTAAACCCAAACTAGATGGGATGGCGTATTGCTGCAAAATGCTGTGTTAGCAATGCTGGTTAAGGGTGCTTTGAATTCTAAATAAATCACTGACAGTGTCAACAAATCACCCCCACACCTCCTCCATGCTTCACGGTGGGAACCACACATGCGGAGATCCGTTCACCTACTCTGCGTCTCACAAAGACACGGCGGTTGGAACCAAACATCTCAAATTTGGACTCATCGGACCAAAGGACAGATTTCCACCGATCTAATGTTCATTGCTCGTGTTTCTTGGCCCAAGCAAGTCTTCTTATAGGTGTCTTTTAGTAGTGGTTTCTGTGCAGTAATTCAACCATGAAGGCCTGATTCACACATCCTCTGAACAGTTGATATTTAGATGCGTCTGTTACTTTGCTAGGTAAAGCCCCGCCTTATCTCAGCTCACTGGTCACCATAGCAGCACCCACCCATAGCACGCGCTCCAGCAGGTATATCTCACTGGTCACCCCCAAAGCCAATTCCTCCTTTGGCCGCCTTTCCTTTCAGTTCTCTGCTGCCAACGACTGGAACGAACTGCAAAAATCACTGAAGCTGGAGACTCATATCTCCCTCACTAGCTTTAAGCACCAGCTGTCAGAGTAGTTCACAGATCCCTGCACCTGTACATAGCCCACCTGTAAATAGCCCATCCAACTACCTCATCCCCATACTGTATTTATTTATCTTGCTCCTTTGCACCCCAGGATCTCTACTTGCACATTCATCCTCTGCACATCTATCACTCCAGTGTATAATTGCTATATTGTAAATACTTTGCCACCATGGCCGATTTATTGCCTTACTTCCCTGATCTTACCTCATTTGCACACACTGTATATATACTTTTTCTACTGTATGTGTGTTTATTCCATGTGTAACTGTGTTGTTTTGTGTCAAACTGCTTTGCTTTATCTTGGCCAGGTCACAGTTGTAAATGAGAACTTGTTCTCAACTAGCCTACCTGGTTAAATAAAGGTGAAATAAAAATAAATGATCTCTGTGAAGCATTTATTTGGGTTACAATTTCTGAGGCTGGGAATTCTAATGAACTTATCCTCGGCAGCAGAGGTAACTCTGGGTTTTCCTTCCCTGTGGCGGTCCTCACGAGAGCCAGTTTCATCATAGCGCTTGATGGTTTTTGCGACTGCACTTGAAGAAACGTTCAAAGTTCTTGACATTTACCGTATTGACTGACCTTCATGTCTTAAAGTAATGATGGACTGTTGTTTCTGTTTGCTTATTTGAGCTGTTCATGCCATAATATGGCCTTGGTCTTTTACCAAATAGGGCTATCTTCTGTATACCAACCCTACCTTGTCACAACACAACAGATTGGCTCAAATGCATTAAGGAAAGAAAATGTTACTTTTAACAAGGCACACCTGTTAATTGAAAAGCATTCCAGGTAGCTGGTTGAGAGAATGCCAAGAGTGTGCAAAGCTGTCACCAAGGCAAAGGGTGGCTACTTTGAAGAATCTCAAATATAATATATATTTTGATTTGTTTTTAACCTTTTTTGGTTACTACATGATTCCATGTGATATTTCATAGCGCTGATGTCTACAATGTAGAAAATAGTTAAGAAATAAAAAACCCTGGAATGAGTAGATGTGTCCAAACTTGGTACTGTATGTTCATGAAAACATAGATAATAATGCGTTTACTACAGATCCTGCCCCAAGGAGTGACCCATGGCAGGCAAGGGTCTGGGCTTTGATTCACTAAGAGGTTATCGATTAGACCCGTTTCACAGCAACTGAGCCGAGTGTCAAGCTTCGTGTCATCAATTTAGCGATAACCCAGCTAATGTTACTTACCTCTCCTGTTCATAGGACGAACACGGACTGCGACCTTCACGTTCGAGTCGTTCAGACTGGTGTCGCCCATTGTCAGACGGACAGACAGTGCGTCTGTCTCGGTGATAAATTAGAGGCGCTCTCCGGATGATAATAATGATGCCCAATGGACTCTTGTGGAAGAATCATCCAGAATCCTTGATATGTGCTGCTAGCTGCCTGGTCAGCCAGCTAGCTTTAAGGGTTCGTCCTAAAACATGGCATTTTCCATCATTGCACAATGTCTTGCTGGGAGGAAAATTCTCTCTCCTTCAACAAATCTTCAATAAACAGCTATCCTCCAGTTACTGTATGTCCCGAGGGGTTTGAGCTGTAAAATACAATCCAGAAAATGCATCAATACATGCTGCAAAACAAGCAAGAAATATGTTTAGCATCACACTGGACCCATTTGATTGTCTTCGCAAAACAAGACTAGAGAGGACAAACGTTAACTTAGTGTGCTAACATAACGGTTGTTTTTATGATGCAGACATGCATTTGGCATTCACTTATTATTAGCATTTAAGACTCAGCTCAACAATATCAATTAATAGTTCGTGAATTGGCAATGGAGTCAAATAAATGGAATAGTCGAAGCCACCTTGGAGTTGAGCTAACCTAGCTAAATATCATTAGCTAGCTAAGACTATTTTCTGTATTCAAACAAATGACAGCAAACATTGATTAAAGGGCACGCCCAACAAGCATACATCACATAATGTAAAGTGTAAACCAACCACGATAGTTTAAATAAGCAAATAACCTATTTGCTTTGCGACCAAACCCCTTGCCTTGCATTGGCTGACAAAATTAGCTAGCTAACGGGCTGAGTCTAGGGGACTCAACTTCGCGACTTACAAGAAAGTGCGGGGGCTCAATCTACCGGCTAACGACGCTGCTCCGTGTTTTAAAATCCAATCTTCGGAATGGTGCTGTGTGGTTTCAATTTCGTATATCTTGGCCAAATGTTCCACCTGTTCGGCGAGCAACTCCCCGTCAGCACAGTGTTCCGTTAATTCTGTTCTCGAGCTCTCAAACTGGGATAACCTCGTGCACGCCCTTTCCGGCAGGGAAGGTCGGGAGCGAATGATATTACGCTTGACCGAAGTTCCACTGCCATAACGTTGCAGAGAAATGTGTTTTTTTTTTGTGTTCGAAAACAGTCAAGTCATGATTTATCTATTACTTGAAACAATGTAACTGTTTATCTTACGTGAAATAGATTATATTTCAAAGTGCAACGTTGGGAATCTAGCACATTGTAGAAAGTAAGGCAGAAAGAGTCCTTCGCCATAATAGTAAGGTCAAACACATCAAAACGTTGTGTTTACAGTACAAGCGTCGCACAGGCACAATGGATTTGAAAAACATCACTGCTGTTCACACTCCGTAGTCTAAAAATTCTAGTGTGAGGAAGATTTAGCCTGGTCTCATAGGCTAGACGTAACATAGTAAACGTAAATCCGGGAAACTCAAATTAGTATGATTACAGTATGTTATGTTTGGTATGGTTACATCAGACAGAAGGTCACTTATAGTAAAGATTCACCTATTTTGAATGTTTTATTGTTTTATGCATCTCTGAGCGATGTTCTATCTATAGCCTGGGTCAATTCATGTTTTCATGTGTATCTGAGATATTGGCTTTCAGTATGATGTAGCACTGAGATAAAGCCGCTCTCACTACACTGGAAGTTAATAGGAATATTACTTTTATATCAAGAAAATGTCTATCATATATGTCAGATTATGACCTATGTCATAACGCGGTAAATTGTCTTCTCTTCTGTCCAGGGTGCATTGCATGGTGCCGTTGCGAATGTCAGACTCCATTCTTGAGGTCGAATCGATCTGCAGGTTGAACTTGTAGACCCCTAATTGATAGTGCAGTTTGTTTAGGTGATTTTACAATTAACTAGCTACTTCACATGCTGATACTGACTTTGGTATTATTGTGTGTAGCTACGTATGCTAGCTAGTTAGCTAACCTGCCAGCCCATAGAGAGAGCATTGCATTGTGGTCGACTTGAGCTGCAACAGATTTCCAAATCTTGCTACCAATCTTACTCTAACAACAAAATGTTAAATGTGTTCACAAAAAAATATTGTTCTCACATATCAGTGTCATCTAACACTGTAAATTATAGAAATGAGTGGTTTTGGGTGGATTTTTCCATTTAAGTTAAAAACGAAGGGAGTGTGGATGGGTAGCCATATAATGTGAATGTCTAGCAACCCAAAGGTTGCATGTTCGAATCTCATCATGGACAACTAATTAGCACCTGCATTATACTTTTTTAGCTACTTTCCAATTGCTTAGCATGTTAGTTAACTCTTACCCTCTCCCTAACCTTAACCCTTTTAGCTAACCCTTCCCCTAACCTTAACCCTTTAACCTAACTCCTAGCCTAGCTAACATTAGCATTAGCCACCTAGCTAACATTAGTGCAAGCCAGCATACGTTTTTGCAAATTCATAACATATCATATGAATTGTAATTCGTAACATATCATACAAAATGGATGATTGACATCCACAAACTAATGCATACCATGCTATACCAAACAACACGTGGAGCACAATGGAGCAATGTGGATAATTGTCAAATTTGGAGTACAGTGGCATATCCCATCCCTGCATTGAGGTACATTTTCCGATCCATATCTTGCGCTGTCTCCACAGTGTTTTAATGTAACCATGATTGCGTTCTGACCACAGTGCAGCTCAGTGTAAAGAAGCGTAACAGTAGAGTCGGTATCTTCTGGCAAAGGCCTACATGGTCCCCTGTATTGTTTGTACATAGTATATACAGTTGAAATCGGAAGTCTACATGCACGTTAGCCAAATACATTTAAACTCAGTTTTTCACAATTCCTGAAATTGAATCCTAGTAAAAATTCCCTGTCTTAGGTCAAGTAGGATCACCACTTTATTTTAAGAATGTGAAATGTCAAAATAATAGTAGAGAGAATGATTTATTTCAGCTTTTATTTCTTTCATCACATTCCCGGTGGGTCAGAAGTTTACATACACTCAATTAGTATTTGGTAGCATTGCCTTTAAATTGTTTAACTTGGGTCAAACGTAGGCCTCCTTGCTCGCACATGCTTTTTCAGTTCTGCCCACAAAATTTCTATAGGATTGAGGTCAGGGCTTTGTGATGGCCACTCAAATACCTTGACTTTGTTGTCCTTAAGCCATTTTGCCAATAACTTTGGAAGTATGCTTGGGGTCATTCTCCATTTGGAAGACCCATTTGCGACCAAGCTTTAACTTTCTGACTTATGTCTTGAGACATTGCTTTAACATATCCACATAATTTTCCTGCCTCAGGATGTTGATCTATTTTGTGAAGTGCACCAGTTCCTCCTGCAGCAAAGCACCCCCACAACATGATGCTGCCACCCCGTGCTTCACGATTGGGTTGGTGTTCTTCGGCTTTGCAAGCCTCCCCCTTTTTTAAACAAACATAACAATGGTCCTTATGGCCAAACAGTTCTATTTTTGTTTCATCAGACCAGAGGACATTTCTCCAAAAAGTATAATCTTTGTCCCCACGTGCAGTTGCAAACCGTAGGCAGTTTTTTTTCTGACGGTTTTGGAGCAGTGGCTTCTTCCTTGCAGTGCGACATTCAGGTTATGTCGATATAGCACTTGTTTTACTGTGGATATAGATACTTTTGTGTCTATTTTCCCATTATGTCAAGCAAAGATGCACTGAGTTTGAAGGTAAGCCTTGAAATACATCCACAGGTACACCTCCAATTGATTGAAATGATGTCTATTAACCTATCAGAAGCTTCTAAAGCCATGACATAATTTTCTGGAATTTTCCAAGCTGTTTAAAGGCACAGTCAACTTGGTGTATGTAAACTTCTGACCCACTGAAATTGTGATACAGTGAATTATAAGTGAAATAATCTCTCTATAAACAATTGTTGGAAAAATTACTTGTGACATGCACAAAGTAGATGTCCTAATCAACTATCCAAAACTATAGTTTGTTAACAAGAAATTTGTGGAGTGGTTGAAAAACGAGTTTTAATGACTACAACCTAAGTGTATGTAAACTTCCGACTTCAACTGTAGGTCTAATGCAGTGTTGGTCGGTACCTTTTAAGATAAGGTAAGATAAGCATGTCCTTATTTCTATCACAGCATATTAGATGACTGTCATTCATAATCCTTTCACCCAGCTCAATGTAACATCGATAGGTTTAGACTACTACATGATACTAAAATTTTCCCTGTACCCATCATGAGGTTGCTACAACCTAGCCTATGAATGAAAGTTTACAATGTAGGTGCACAGGTTGTGAGAAATTTGAGTAATCAAAGTGACAGACATTGACACATTCAATACCGTCTTGCACACTCTTGCCTGCATCTAGCTGATCTAGAGTATAATCAATAGTCCAAAAATTAAAACGAGAGTTTCTATTTGACAAATGAAAGTATGTTTATTCATTCTGTTTGCTTCCGTTTAAGAAACGTTATTCAACAGAATCGGTGGAATGAATACACCCCTGATCGTTGTATAATTCCTTCTTGCATCTACGCGCTCTCCTCTTCTCCCTTTTTCCCTTCATTTGTGGACTTCAGTGCACAACACATAAGCTGTCTCTGATCAGTCAAAACAATATTTCCAAGCCAAACCTTCCTATCATAACCACTAACTGCTACACACAGTTAACTGTTAACTTCATAGTCAACATAGCTAGTAGAACTAACACGTTAGTAAATCTGCTACAATAATGCAGTACAGTGTACAGTCAGCAAGCAGTTTAGCAGTTACACCGGCGGGCCCGTGGCAATAAATTAATGAAACCAAAAGCTTACCTTGATTTGGAAGAGTTACAGTGTTGGATAGCCATAGCCAGCTAACTAGTATAGCATCCCTCTCTGTTTGAGCCTAGTGTTTGAGTCGGCCAAACTAGCTAGCTGCATTCGCTAGCTAAGAAAGTGAAAGTGAAAAAGGTACAACAAAATATAGCTCTCTCTCGCGCTCTCTCTTCTTCATTTTTAAAGAAATTAATTGTCTTTCTCTTTCTTTGAGTCAACTACTCACTATATTTTATGCACTGCAGTACTAGCTGACTATAGCTTATCTTTTCAGTACTAGATTCCTTCTCTGATCCTTTGATTGGGTGGACAACTTTATTTCATGCTGCAAGAACTCTGATACGTTGGAGGGCGTCTTCTGGAAGGTATCATAATTAATGTGTAAGTCTATGGAAGGGGGTGAGAACCACAATGCTCCTGGGTTTTGTATTGATGTCAATGTACCCAGAGGAGGATGGAAACCCGCTGTCCTCCGGCTACACCATGGTACTACCCTACAGAGTGCTGTTGAGAATACTGTAGACCTTAATTGCAAAACATTGTGTTTTAATCAATTATTTGGTGACGTGAACATATCTAGTATAGTTTCATCTGAAAGTTATAACTTTTTAATGTTTCACTATTTTTATGAAATTCACTGTGGAGGATGCTCTTCCCCTTCCTCCCTTGAGGAGCCTCCACTGTCCTAATGTTGTATTTGACCACCACATTCCTCTACTCTATCTTTACTGGTTTTATTAGATTAATATCACTTGCATCAAATCCAATTATTGACTGTTTTCAGTATACAGAGATTGCCTTTGTATAGAATCTTTCTGTCAGTCACTCAGTCAGTCTACCAATCAACCCAACTTCAGTCAGTGTGAGCTGGCTGCCAACCAAACAATGCTGTCACCATTCCCCAGTGTCGATCATAAAACACCATTCCATGACCGCAACAGTTAATAATTTCATATAACCAGCTGGCACCCTAATTAGGACTGAATCAACTGACCTATAAAAGAGGGATCCCCCTATCACTCATCAATACAGATTTATGTCAGGTTCCAAAATATCATATTTTAAAGGACCCTGTGCTGCTGGCCTTTGGTGCTTGCTTCCTGGTTCAATGCAAAGCACATGGGGAGAATCTCAATGGCAGGGACATCTGTCTGTCTCTTCCAATGGGTTTTGAGAAGAAAGTGAGGAGAGGACTCAAAGAGTAGCAATTGAGATTATCCCAAAATCTGGCAGCTGGGACCGCTTAAAGGGAAACTTCACTGCTAGACACTTTTTCCAGTCTCCTTACATAATTCGGAGTGGCGAAAGGTGTTTTAGGCATAATTATGCACTATAGTGGTATTTTTTAATTGTCACGCCCGGTGAGTTCAACCAATGACATCATCGGTTGATTGAGCCTGCTGTCTGATCTAAAAACGAATAGAGTTGTCATGTTTTGTAGCTTTTGTTTTTCCCCGATTGCACGGTTACGCTAGCAGCGACAAGATATGATTGTCCTTGTTCAGTACTGTAGAGCCATTGGACCTGTTGCTATCTGCCAGGACATTACAGGATATCTAGGTAGATGTTTTTTCTTTCTGGCTTTGTAAAAACTACAGCCTGGTGGGAGCCCTACTTCATTGTCCAATTGTGTTCCCACCCTCGAAGGCATTCTTTTCAAAACGGAGGCAGTACTAGTTTCTACAGGTTCACGGGAGCTACAGTATGTTAGTGCACTGTCTATCAGAGATGACTAAATAATTACAATGGCTGCTTCTGATGATTACTCTTTCCAAGAAGTGCTGGACAACAAAACATTTTTGAATGTTATTTTACATAGGAACATATAGACTTTTTTTTTTTATTTGAGCCGGAATACACTGAAGAGGAGTTGAGTTTGTGAGACCAGCAAGCAGCGCAGGCACCCTAGACCAGGGCTGCGTTCAGTGCGTTTTTATGCTCTGGAATGTTCAATTGAACGGAAACGGTGCTGTACTGAAAGACCAGGGGAGGGGTAGGGTTTAGGATTGCTGTCAGCATGGCTATTCCGCTTTAAATACATCACTCATTGCTTCCAGCCACACCTCGCCACACCCACCAAACATACCTCAACGTCTGTACAAGAACCCGTTGGGGAAATGCATCGTTCAGTACAAACCGATTCGCAATGAAGCAAACATTCAAGCGAACTGAACGCACCTCCGCTGAACCCGGAGGGTAAATGACAAACGAGTACGTTTTTTCTGTCGGTAAAATAGCAAGCTAGCTAAATAAGCTTTGTTTTTACACAAGGCAGTGTTGTTCAGTACAGTACAATTTCTTGATCGATTCGGCTATAACGGGGCTTGCTAGTCAAGTTTAGCTAGCTTTGTTTGCTATACCTAAAATGTACTGTAGTCTAATGTTATAGCTAGCAAGCCTCAGTGCATCTCATTAGGAGCGAAACTGGAGAAACGTTTTGATGATGACGAAGACTAACGGAATGACTTTGGCTTTATGACTCATTTGTCTCGGAGTAACTATACCTGTGTGTTGTAGCTGGCTAACTAATGTATGTCTGTGAGATGTCTCATATTCTACACCATGCTGCTACAGTAGGAATACAGACGGTACACAACGATTGCCCATGAATGTCTAATAGCGTTTTCATCTTTCTCTCACAGACAACACCGCTTGGATAATCTCAAAAGGAGATGTGAAAGGTCCCATAACAACAATCTCCCCTTCTATCAAAGAGACTCCAAACACCTCACTGCACCCCTAAAATGCACCATGCAAGTGTTCCCTTTGTAGAACTGTAATATTTATTACAGGCGTAGTATATTTTTATTCAACTGTATACTTTATGTCATGCATTCCCATAACTGTTCCTTCATACTGCTGTGTAAACTCAGCTCGGTCTCCAGAGCAAATAAACTGTCTTGAATACAAGTCATGCCTACTTATTTGCTATATTGACAGACTTACTATTTTATTGAAACATGTTTACTTGCTAACAAATGGAAGTTTAAATGATACACCAACTCACCTGCAGCATTTTTTATTTTTTTTTACTCAGTAAGATTGTAGGTAGTTTATCCAAATACATTTCATGAATATAACAATGAATTGATCCAGACGTTGAAGTCAACACTTTATTGGTTTCTGATGCAGCTGGAATCATTTAGTCACTTGTCAGTACTCTGGCAAAAAAAATATTATGGAAAACATTTGGTCAAACGCCATTATAGATATCAATTATGTACAAGAGCTAGCAAAATGTATACCACAATGTAGTTGTGAGCATACTAGACATTCTATATTATAATACAACATCACTCTAACTGAATGTGGATTTTGTGTTGGTTGAATAGTTCAGGTAAGTTCCAGAATGTTCTTCAGCTGGAGAACCCCATCTTGTGTTCAGTAACGGCAGCTGGTTTAGCAGGCTTTGACGATGTTGGCAGGGATATTGGGTTTGGACAAGCCTCTCCCTGAAGTGATGGGTTCTGGGCTCGTACAATTTCTTCACCACCCACTGCTTCAACCTCTTGTAGAGGATTTGTTTGCACTGCAAGTCTCCTGGAAAGACACAAAGACTGATCATGAGGATATGTAAAACATCCAATACAAGAAACCATGTTAATCTGTGAACAAAAAAGGGTACTGTAGACTGGTATGTGTTTTGTTACACTCAGCCAATGATGGGGCATTGAGATGGGGGCCAATTCCACGTTAACAAAATTGCTCTGAGACTCCGAACAGAATTTCAGTAAAATCTACCTCAGCTTTTTGTGACCACGTTTTACTTCAACATTATTGTATTTTGATGTATTTCTTATACCTTAACTTTTTTTCTGGTTATGTTTTTAAAACACTTTACATCTGTTTGACCATAAATGAAAGCCTTAGCTTATTCCTAATTCAAAATTCTTTGGAAGGAAAATGGTTGAAAAAATGTAGTGCAAATAGTGCATTTGAAAGTATTCAGACCCCTTCACTTTTTCCACATTTTGTTTTACGTGACAGCCTTATTCTAAAATGGATTAAATAAAAATGTACACAATCTACACACAATATCCCATAATGACAAAGCAAAAACAGGTTCAGACATTTTTGCTAATTTATTGAAAAAACAACCGAAATAATTTATTTACATAAGTATTCAGACCCTTTGCTATGAGACTCGAAATGGAGCTCGGGTGCATTCTGTTTCCATTGATCATCCTTGAGATGTGTCTAAAACTTGGTTGGAGTCCACCTGCGGTAAATTCAGTTGATTGGACATGATTTGGAAAGTCACACCTGTCTATATAAAGTCCCACAGTTGACAGTGCATGCCAGAGCAAAAACCAAGCCATGAGGTTGAAAAAAACTGTCTGTAGAGCTTCGAGACAGGACTGTGTCAAGGCACAGATCTGGGGAAGGGTACCAAAAAATGTCTACAGCATTGAAGGTCCCCAAGAACACTGTGGCCTCCATCATTCTTAAATGGAGGGAGTTTAGAACCACTAAGACTCTTCCTAGAGCTGTCCGCCCAGCCAAACTGAGCAATCAGGGGAGAAGTGCCTTGGTCAGGGAGGTGACCAAGAACCCGATGGTCACTCTGAAAGAGCTCAATAGTTCCTCTGTGGAGACGGGAGAACCTTCCAGAAGGACAACCATATCTGCAGCACTCCATCAATCAGGCCTTTACGGTAGAGTGGACAGACGGAAGCTACTCCTCAGTAAAAGGTACATAACAGCACACTTGGAGTTTGCCAAACGGCACCTAAAGGACTCTCAGACCATGAGAAACAAGATTCTCTGGTCTGATGAAACCAGATTGAACTCTTTGGCCTGAATGCTGTGTCATATCTGCAGGAAACCTGGCACCATTCCTATGGTGAAGCATGGCAGCATCATACTGTGGGGATGTTTTTTAGCGTCAGGGACTGGGAGACCTGTCAGGATCGAGGGAAAGATGAACGGAGCAATGTACAGAGAGATCCTTGATGAAAACCTGCTCCAGAGCACTCGGGACCTCAGACTGGGGCGAAGGGTAACCTTCTAACAGGACAACGATCCTAAGCACACAACCAAGACAACGCAGGAGTAGCTTCGGGACAAGTCTCTGAATGTCCTTGAGTGGCCCGGACTTGAACCCGATCGAACATCTCTGGAGAGACCTGAAAATAGCTGTGCAGCAATGCTCCCCATCCAACCTGACAGAGCTTGAGAGGATCTGCAAAGAAGAATGGGAGAAACTCCCCAAATACTGGTGTGCCTTGCTTGTAGCGTCATACCCAAGAATAATATCTACCGCTTCTTAGACTTTCTGTCAATGAGAATGACAGATCTAAATCACATATTTCTATGTGAATTTGGTCAGGACGCCCAAGATGTTACATATTGCAACTTTAAGAAGATAAATTGTAGACATAGGAGGGTTTATGACTTTGTGGCTATGGTAACTAGTGACGACTGGAGTATTCACATAAACTGGATCAGCATTCACTGTGCAGTACTACCTCCTGAAATCACTATGAATTGTGAATATTTTGGTTTGCTTACAACCAGGAAATGTAGAGAGCTGTTTCTACCGGCGAGGTGCAGAAACGCTCGTATTTGTGTGTAGTGGGGAATTTCTCGATTTTTATGACACATGATATGTTAATAACATATTAATGGACATATACAGTGAAATAGAGCAGTAGTGACATTTCCCTTTAAGCCTTGTTCACACTGCATGCATTAATGCTCAAATCAGTTTTCGTTTTCAAATACATTTTGGAATACTGACTGTCCACAGGTAAAGTTACAAGTGACCAAATCAGATTTGTTCGTGTTCAGACAGCATTAATTTGCTGACATGCCTATGCTAGTTGTCATGGTAATGAAGCTGCTTGGTAGTGGTGCTTGTCGCTTCCTCTCACTCCGAAATTGTTGTGCAGCAAACTCGGGTGACAGTAATGCCTACAATGGAAGTTTCCCAGTTGCTTTGATCCAACTTTCAAAACGAGTCCTTTTTGGCTAGCTAGTTAGCTAGCTAGTTTTTTAGTTTGCTAACGTTAGTACATTCGCTCAGCTAGTTAGCTGCCAAATTTTCTTTTCAAGCTGTCAGTAACTACAGTAGCAAGAAACAAGATATGATAAATAACAGTCTAAAAAGGGGCAAATAAATCAGATTTGATATGGTCAGGATTCAGCTTTTTATCAGATTTGATATGGTCAGGATTCAGCTTTTTATCAGATTTGATATGGTCAGGATTCAGCTTTTTATCAGATTTGATATGGTCAGGATTCAGCTTTTTATCAGATTTGATATGGTCAGGATTCAGCTTTTTATCAGATTTGATATGGTCAGGATTCAGCTTTTTATCAGATTTGATATGGTCAGGATTCAGCTTTTTATCAGATTTGATATGGTCAGGATTCAGCTTTTTATCAGATTTGATATGGTCAGGATTCAGCTTTTTATCAGATTTGATATGGTCAGGATTCAGCTTTTTATCAGATTTGATATGGTCAGGATTCAGCTTTTTATCAGATTTGATATGGTCAGGATTCAGCTTTTTATCAGATTTGATATGGTCAGGATTCAGCTTTTTATCAGATTTGATATGGTCAGGATTCAGCTTTTTATCAGCTTTGATATGGTCAGGATTCAGCTTTTTATCAGATTTGATATGGTCAGGATTCAGCTTTTTATCAGATTTGATATGGTCAGGATTCAGCTTTTTATCAGATTTCAAACCACCTATGGAGATGGTTTGAAATGTTGCTTGAAATATCCGATTCCATGTGCTTTTTGGCTGTTCAGGCTGTTCAGACAGGACAAAGATCAAATCAGAATTCCCAAAAACACAGGGTTTTAGTCCTGCCCGTGTGAACAAGGCTTTAGTCTCTCTAGACCACAGGAGGTTGGTGGCTGCTTAATTGGGGAGAACGGGCTCATGGTAATTACTGGGGCAGAATTAGTGGAATGGTATCAAACACATGGTTTCCAGGTATTTGATGCCATTACATTAGCTCTGTTCTCCCCTCAGCAGCCTCCTGTGCTCTAGACAGACAGATTGCTTCCGGCAATGTATCAGTGCTCATTCTTAACAAGTCTGTACAAGTTGAGGCGTCGCTGGGACAGAGAGGACGAGTCGGAAACGCGAAGCGCGTCACTGGTAACATCACAGCGGTATACGCTTGTTGTCCTAGCTAAACATGAGCACAATTCTCCTTAGCATTTTAAGCCCTCGCCTACCCAAACTCGTGATTTGTTGGGAGAGCTGTCTGTCTGAAGAGGACTCTCTCCGGGACACGTTTTTTTTTGTTGTCCCTTTCGAAATGACAGAGAGAATCCGACATCCTCCCCAGACGTTGTGCCGTTTACAATGCTCCAAGGTCTGGGATATCAGAGACTAGGGACTGCTGGAACCTTGTACAACCAGGTAGTTGACCTGCATGGGTCAGTGATAAAGAGCTTCCAAACTAATGAAATTGTGTCAAAACAATTGGACATGGGGGAACTGCTGCTTATGATTATACAGTTGAAGGGAATCTTTTACAGTGATATGGCAACACCTGCTGGTGATAACCATACAGTGAAGTATGCACCCCTTCACTAATGTTATAGGAATAGATTGGAGTGGAAACTCTGTCAATTAACAAGTGCACATGTAAGGGCGACGGTTGAGAATCAGATTGCAACTAGCGGGTGAATCTCAATTGTATTTATTTCATCTTCTGTCTTCCTTCTCAAAACGCATTGGTACTACCACTAGTTAGTAAAAGTTGTAGTGCTACACAAGTCTGCACTAGAGGGCACCATGCTACCAGAATCAGAACAGGACTATTATATTATCTCCCTGAGGAAGGCCATGCTGCCAAAACGCGTAGGTTTAAAAAAAAAAAAAAACGTTTCTATTGAACATGCCATACTAATAAAGGCATTTAAATTAATTATATTAAGAGTGCCTTGGTCCTCCTTTCTTTTTGATGACCAATTTACCCCTTTTACCAAAGAGCACCGATCTACCAAAATGTACTATTGTGTACCTTAGTAGCGCTTCCCTTCCTCCTCTTTCTAATAGGACTATCATATTGCTTTCATCTTCAGAGAAAACTATTGCTGTCATCCTTCTTATTAGTTCAAATTAAATGTTTGTGTGAAGGTGCTAGACACTCCCATAACCAATATGGGGACTGCCATAATCTTACAAAGATTTGAATTATTGGATCATGATCTCCTATATCTTTAGAAAACCCCTCTTGCCCTTTCCCATTCCGTGTTGACATATTTGAAGGAATTGAACATGTGGAGGCAATGGCGGAGGCGTGTCTCTTCAGGTCTGCAAACAACAAATTTGAGATAAGTGATTATTTTCTTCACATAAGTCTCTCTCGCTCTCTTGCTCTTGCGTGCTCTCTCGCTCGTGCTCTCTTGCGCGCTCTCTCGCTCGTGCTCTCGCTCATAAATGCCCTTGCTGCTACCTTGTTCCTCGGTCTACCATAGAGCATATTGTCAGTTGAGTAATATGTTGAAGGACCTTTTCATTGTGTAATGCGAGCGGCTTAGAGCTCTACAGACCCACTAATAGACGGAAATTACAAGGGCAGACAGAGCTGTGCAGTAAGTTAATGCAGTGTGTGTGTGTTATTGCGATAAGGTGTCTCCATCCTCTCCTCCGCTGCTTATGACTCACAAAAGCCGTTTGAACCAAAGTGAAGTTCTGCCAAACAAAGTTGGTCTGTGGAACTCCACTAACAAAGACCTACAGTCAGTGGCTTTGTGTAGCTGCAGTGGTTGAAGGGTTCAACTCCCTTTCTTGCAAAAATGCCACGTCACCTGAGGGATTGATTAGAGATTAGACGTGTGAAATGTCTCATCACATTAGTGTGTGTGTGTGTGTTTACAGACGGTGTGTGTAGAGACTCAGACAGTCTTTGAAGCTGGCTAATTTAATGTAAATGTTATGGCTGCCGTAGCCGGTGGTAACCGCGACCCCCTGGCAGGAACTGGGAAGGAGAGGCTGTGATGTGGGCAGCCAAGCGCCGAGGGGTTTCCCTGGGCAAAGGGCAAGGGCTTTGAACCCTGGCTCCTTTCCAGTGTCAGGGACTCTACCTCTCCCTCTCTGCTTACCTCTCTCTCTCTCGGGTCATTTCAGCAAGCCAGGTACTTATATTTATTGATTATTATATGAATCCTATGAATTAAAATGGCTAATTTGGATGCACTCAATTAGCGTAATTTCTCAGTGATCAAATTATATTTCAACAAAATAATGTTGCAGGAATGCTAATCTTGTCTGTTTCTAACAACAGAAACAATTCCAGAACAATTTGAAATGGTGGGTGTTATTCCTCTTTCTTGTGCTTTTTACGGTGGAACGACCCTCTCGTCTTCTTCCTCAAAATGACTAGACAGAATTTGTCCCTTATGTAGATGTTTTGTCTTATCAAGTTAGAGTGGACATGGAGTCTCAGGACATCCTAAGTGTCTGTATGTACTATCCTTTTGTATCTTGTTTGTGCGTGGTTGTCCATGTGTGTGCGCTTATGTGTGTGTGTGTGTGTGATGATAGCAGCTGAAATTGGGAGTAGGCGAAGGTCTCCTGGATTAGGAGGCCAGCACAGTCTCTACTTATCAGTTGCTTCGTTAAGATGACATGATTAGAGTAATTGTTCCGGCCACTAATCAGACGGAAGCATGGCAGCGGACGTGTGTGTCTTTGTGTGTGTGTGAGTGAGCTGCACAGAGAAAGGGGCGGTGTTGATTGATTTTAAGAATGAGCATTATCTTTCATTTGACAGTCCAGAGAGCAAAGGACAGTAGGGGTGCCAGACTGAGATTTCAATATTACTCAAAATTCAGCTACAAATCAGACCCAAATGTAGCATGCTGTGGGATAAGGAATAGCTATCTCCCAGTGGGTAACACACAGGTGAAAATGTTGTTTGATTTTTCAGCACTGTACGGTCAGGGTTACTTTCTAAATGTAATCTGTTACAATTACTAGTTACCTGTCCAAAATTGTAATCAGTAATGTAACTTTTGGATTACCCAAACTCAGTAACATAATCTGTTTACATTCAGTTACTTTTAGATTACTTTCCCCTTAAGTGGCATTAGAAGAAGACAAAAATGTATGTTACCAATTGAATGACATCTATTGTAGGATAAATCAATGTTAAAGTTTACATAGCTGGTCATATGGATGTTACATTTTACTTCATGGGTTGGTAATGTAGGCTTCTTCTAACACATCGCTTTCTACTACATATATACGATTACATTATATATTTACATTAAAAACCAAAGTCTATCAGAATTCCAGTCATTCCACTAAATGTTATACCCCTTGATCTTCAAGAAAAGGACTTGGAAATATGGAAGTATAGATTAGCCAAAATGTTTTCTGAGCATAACCCCAAAGCTAAAGACTTTTTAGCCAGCCCTACTATGTTGTTGATTATTTTGTTGTCATGGAGGACTGATTGGGCTCATTGATTCGAGTTGAAAAATAAATTCCGGGCTCATGGAATGGCATGCTTTGAGCACATCTGAAAAGTGATATTTACATGTGAAAAATTATTGCCATATGCTGCATTTGCTATAGGCCTATTGTTTACCTTTTTGTTGGTGACACTTTGATATCTTGATAATATGCAGCTGTTTAAAGGGCAAATCCACAGATGAAAAAAATGTTTGGGGTAAAATACTGAGGGATGGGCTTGGAGAAATATACCACTCTCAGATTAATAGACAGAGCTATGGATGCAATAATCCATGATATCAACATTATTGGTCTCACCATGTTATGAGGCTATACAGTGTTTGTTTACATTTACAATGTTTATTTATTTTTTATTTTTTTACCGTTATTTAACTAGGCAAGTCGGTTAAGAGCAAATTCTTATATACAAGAACGGCCTACACCGGCCAAACCCGGACGACGCTGGGCCAATTGTGTGCCGCCCTATGTTTACAAATATTGGAGAAAAATAAGTTTATATTTAGAGCTCATGATGCATTTATAAGTTATATTTTTCAAGAATCAATGGATATATATATATAAATGTCCAAAAAGTGTGCCCCTTTTAAGTCTATCAAAAGTGTGCGAGTTTGAGCATAAGCCTATGGATTTTTAAAAATATCAGCATTATTTAGATTGAGCAATAAAAGCCCCAGTTTTATTATTTTGGCTGGGATCTGCACCGTGCAGCTGCTGCAAGAGTGCATTTTTCACTGGCTGTCCACTGGTTTCAGAAACAATGATTGATAGGCAGCTTAAACTTCTTGAATTCAAACATTATTAGGTTCAAATACACATTTAGATTTGTGAACAGCAGGCCATCCACAGCAACCACAATTCATAAAGCGCAAATAGTTAAATGAGAGAGCAGCAGTGTGATTCACATCAATGCGCTATGTAGATGTCAACAATAATTTAAATCCTTACCTCCAAGCGTTTGGATGCCGACAGCAGTCGCACCATTGGAAGATATAACTTGGACTGTAGTCTACAAAAGCCTATTCCTGCTCTTTTCCCGCGATCCATCAAACACATTGGTGTGTCATCATAGTGGTCTCTGATTTGTGCTCAGAGTCTTTTTTCAATGCTGATTTGAGTGTCAAAGATTTTTTTTTCGCCAACATCCTTTCTAAATTTAAAAGTCCCCCTTGAAGTAATCATCTAGTTTTTCAAAAGCATCTGTAATCTAATTACAATATTTTAGCTGGTAATGTAACGGATTACTGTTACCGTTTTTTGCAATCCCTTAGATTTTTGTAATCTCAACCCTGTGTATGGTTCCAGCAACTATGGTGGGATGCGGAACCAGGCCAGTAAAGCTTGGCTTGGCTCATCCCTACATATGTGAATCAGGCAAAAACGTTGCCACTACTAGTTTTCTTTGGATATATTTATCCCCTTAGCATGTGAAGGGCAGTGAATGCAGAACCACTTTCTCCCACTTAAGAACCGTGCAGCCTCAACTGATGCACCTTCAGATCAATGGGGAACCACATATACAGTGGGTATCAGTATGTCACACCATGATCTGTTTCACCTGTCCTTATGATTGTCTCCACCCCATCCAGGTGTTGCTTGTTTTCCCCAGTGTATTTATCCCTGTGTTTCCTGTCTCTCTGTGCCAGTTTGTCTTGTATGTCCAAGTCAACCAGCGTGGTTTCCCATGCGCCTGCATTGTCTGTTCTTTTTTTTGCTAGTCCTCCCAGTTTGACCCTTGCTTGTTTCTGGACTCTGTACCCGCCTGCCTGACCATTCTGCCTGCCTTGCCCTCGAGCCTGCCTGCCACTCTGTACCTCCTGGACTCTGAACTGGTTTTAACCTTTTGCCTGTCCACGACCATTCTCTTGGCTACCCCTTTTTGGATCAATAAACATCTAAGACTCCAACCATCTGCGTCCTGGGTCTGCATCTGGGTCTCGCCTTGTGCCCTGATAAATAAGTTACATGGAAATGTGAAATAATAGGGGTTGACGTGACTTTAGAATGACTAACCCTTCCTCTGTCCCCCATGCATATATATCTGTAAGGTCCTTCAGTCAAGTATTGAAGTTCAAGCGCTGATTCAACTACAAAGAGCAGGGAGTGCTTCAAAAGCCTCGTAACGGAGGGCAGTGATTGATATACGGGTAATGATAACAAAGCAGACATTGAATATCTCTTTCAGCATGGTCAAGTTAATCATTTGACGGTGGCTCATGTATTAAACCATCCAGACGCATCAAATATACAGTCGTCCTTCTGATCTGAGCTGTAGTACAGGAAGGAAACTGCTTAGGGATGTCACCATGAGGCCATTGGTGATTTTTAAAACAGCTACGGAATTCAATGGCTGTGATGGGAGGGAACTCAGGACGGATCAACAACATTGTAGTGACTCCTCCTCAATAATGACCTAGTGAAACAGAATGAAAGGAAGATACAAACATTCCAAAACATGCATGCTACAGTGCCTTGCGAAAGTATTCGGCCCCCTTGAACTTTGCGACCTTTTGCCACATTTCAGGCTTCAAACATAAAGATATAAAACTGTATTTTTTTGTGAAGAATCAACAACAAGTGGGACACAATCATGAAGTGGAACGACATTTATTGGATATTTCAAACTTTTTTAACAAATCAAAAACTGAAAAATTGGGCGTGCAAAATTATTCAGTTTTATAATAATAATAATATAATAATACAGTTTTATATCTTTATGTTTGAAGCCTGAAATGTGGCAAAAGGTCGCAAAGTTCAAGGGGGCCGAATACTTTCGCAAGGCACTGTATATGCAACAAGGTACTAAAGTAAGAATGCAAGAAAACTCAGCAAAGGAATACACTTTCTGGCCTAAACCCAAAGCCATGGCACTTAGCGTAAGAGTAGGGGTGTTAACCCCGGTGTCCTGGCTAAATTCCCAATCTGTCCCTTAAACCATCACGGCCACCTAATAATCCCCAGTTTACAATTGGCTCATTCATCCCCCTCCTCTCCCCTGTAACTATTCCCCAGGTCATTGCTGCAAATGAGAACGTGTTCTCAGTCAACTTACCTGGTAAAATAACGGATATAAAATAAATCAAATCTAACAGATCACTGAGTAACTGCCTCCTTATTTTCAAGCATGTATTGACTCAGGGGTTACCTAATCAAGGTACAATAGTGTTTAATTTTGAATTAATCTTTCTTTTAAGTTAGATTTTTTTTCTTCTACTTTGACATTGCACTGCCTTTTGTGTTGATTGACAAAAAAAAAAGACAATTAAATCAATTTGAATCCCACTTTGTAACACAATAAAAAGTAAACAAAGAGGGTGAATAATTATGATACCCACTGTAGAGTTGGCCTTTAAAACCAGGTTTGTAATTGGTAAGTAACTGGGTCAAAGGTTTGATTAACCTTTGAGAAGTAAATAGAAACCGCAGTCTATTTGTGGTCCCGAAAACAGAAACGGAGAGGAGAGAGCATCATTTAAAGAGAATTCTCATTCAGGCAGTGCAATGCTGTGCTTTTTTGTTCCACTGCAATTACAGAAAGAGGGATACCTAGTCAGTTGTGCAACTGAATGCATTCAACTGAAATGTGTCTTCAGCATTTAACCCAACCCCTCTGAATCAGACGGTAGCGCCCGGTGGACAGTGGGTTAACTGCCTTGTTCAGGGGCAGAACCTTGTCAGCTCGGAGATTCGATCCAGCAATCTTTCGATTACTGGCCCAATGCTCTTACCCGCCAGGCTATCTGCCGCCCTAATGTGTGCGCGCGTGCGTGCACGTTTGTGTGTGTCAGAATGAGTTATGCAGGCCCTAAATGCTATTGTTCAAAAATAGGATTAGTGTTTTGGAAGCAGAAGCCTGGAGAGTCAGAGGTGAATGCTCATCTTCTCACGGGGAGGGAAGAATCAAAAAGAGTGTGTGTTCATTGTGATAGAGTGAGTAGATGTCTAGCATTTCTGTATGGGCCTCAAACTGCTTTACATTATTTGAGGGTTACTTACAGTTTACATACACCTTAGGCCAAATACATTTAAACTCAATTTTTCACAATTCCTGACATTTAATCCTAGTAAGAATTCCCTGTCTTAGGTCTGTTAGGATCACCACTTTATTTTAAGAATGTGAAATGTCAATAATAATAGAGAGAATTATTTATTTCAGTTTTTATTTCTTTTATCAAATTCCCAGTGGGTCAGAAGTTTACATACATTCAATTAGTATTTGGTAGCATTGCCTTTAAATTGTTTAACTTGGGTCAAACGTTTTGGGTAGCCTTCCACAAGCTTCCCACAATAAGTTGGGTGAATTTTGGCCCATTCCTCCTGACAGTGCTGGTGTAACTGAGTCAGGTTTGTAGGCCTCCTTGCTCACACATGCTTTTTCAGTTCTGCCCACACATTTTCTATAGGATTGAGGTTAGGGCTTTGTGATGGCCACTCCAATACCTTGACTTTGTTGTCCTTAAGTCATTTTGCCACAACTTTGGAAGTATGCTTGGGGTCATTGTCCATTTGGAAGATCCATTTGCGACCAAGCTTTAATTTCCTGACTGATGTCTTGAGATGTTGCTTCAATATATCCACATAATTTTCCTGCCTCAAGATGCCATCTATTTTGTGACGTGCACCAGTCCCTCCTGCAGCAAAGCACCCCTACAACATGCTGCCACTCCTGTGCTTCACGGTTGGGATGGTGTTATTTGGCATGCAAGCTTCCCCGTTTTTCCTCCAAACATAACGATGGTCATTATGGCCAAACAGTTCTATTTTTGTTTCATCAGTCCTCTTTCTCCAAAAAGTACGATCTTTGTCCCCATGTGCAGTTGCAAACCGTAGTCTGGCTTTTTTTTATGGCGGTTTTGGAGCAGTGGCTTCTTCCTTGCTGAGTGGTCTTTCAAGTTATGTTGATATAGGACTCATTTTACTGTGGATATAGATACTTTTGTACCTGTTTCCTCCAGCATCTTCAAGGTCCTTTGCTGTTGTTCTGGTTTTCACTTTTTGCACCAAAATACGTTCATCTCTAGGAGACAGAACGCGTCTCCTTCCTGAGCGGTATGACGGCTGAGTGGTCCCATGGTGTTTATACTAGCGTACTATTGTTTGTACAGATGAACGTGGTCCCTTCAGGTGTTTGGAAATGGCTCCCAAGGATGAACCAGACTTGTGGAGGTGTACCATTTTTTTCTGAGGTCTTGGCTTATTTATTTTGATTTTCCCATGATGTCAAGCAAAGAGGCACTGAGTTTGAAGGTAGGCCTTGAAATACATCCACAGGTACACCTCCAATTGACTCAAATGATGTCAATTAGCAAATCAGATGCTTCTAAAGCCATGACATAGTTTTCTGGAATTTTCCAAGCTGTTTAAAGGCACAGTCAACTTAGTGTATGTAAACGTCTGACCCACTGGACTTGTGATACAGTGAATTATAAGTTAAATAATCTGTCTGCAAACAATTGTTGCAAAAATGACTTGTGTCATGCACAAAGTAGATGTCCTAACCGACTAAAACTATAGTTTGTTAACAAGAAAGTTGTGGAGTGGTTGTAAAACAAGTTTTAATGACTTCAACCTCAGTGTATGTTAACTTCCGACTTCAACTGTATATTGAAAAGCAGCACACAGATGTCATATTGTGGAAGAGACACAGTTCCTAATCCTCTATTTAAAGGTCCAAAGCAGCCATTTTTATCTCAATTTCAAATCAATTCTGGGTAACAATTAAGCACCTTACTGTGATTATAATAAATTAATTAAATTGCAAAAAGCAATTGGGAAGGGAAAACTGAAAACTTGCTGTTATTGGCAGAGAGGTTTGGAACTCTTTCTTATTGGTCTATTAACTAATTTACCACCAAGGCAGACCAAAACTCCATCCCACCAGAGCAGGCAGAAATTTCAGGTGGTCTTTTCGAGCAGCTCTTACACTGAAAGGGCATTATTCATCACTTTCACAATTTCACAGTATTATTCCAACCTCATAGTATGGACATATACACTCAGATGCCAGTTTGTTAGGTACTCCATGTTCACGCAAATGGTTCACTCCTACAGACAGTGAGTCACATGGCCGTGGCTTGCTATTTAAAGCAGGCAGACAGGAATCAAGGCTTTCAGTTACTTTTTGAATGAACTTTAGAAAGTGCAAAGCGAGTCACTTAAGCGACTTTGAGTGTGGTGTGGTGGCACCGCCGATCATACCAGAACAGGCATCTCAGAATGCACAACTCGCCGGTCCTTGTCACGAATGGGCTTTTGCAGCAGATGACCACACTGGTCCAGCTGGACCAGGTGATGGAAAAACATTGCCTGGTTAGATGAATCCTGGTTACTGTTGCGTCATTCTGATTATCAGAATTTTCCGTAAGCAGCATAATTCCATGGCCCCATCCAATCAGTCCCTTGATACCAATTGAGCAACATTTGAATGCCATACCTAGTAGAATCCATGCCTCAAGAATTCAGTCTGTTATGGAGGCAAAGTGCGTCCAACCCGGTACTACACTACTACACTCACACGGTTCAACAAGGGTTCTTCTGAGATCCTCGAAAGTTCTTCGAATAATCTCATGGCTCTTGGCACTGGAAATTTCCCCCAAAAGGTTATTCCAATAACCCAATAGGAGGTGGGGCTCATCGAGGAACCTCCTTAGTTGGTGGGGGTTCTTACAGGACCCTAACTGCCCAACTGAAACATTTTGATTTTAATTTGAAAGGACAGCAGGTGCAGGCACATAACTGGACAAGTTTAAGATCTCCTCAATTTAAGGTCAGGTTTGTTCCTTGTATGATCTAAATTGATATTGTTTTATGATGATACCATCTGTCTTTTCATATTTGTGCAACTCTTTGTAAAACCGAAAATGGGCACAGTTCAATGAATATCAATCAACAAAGAGGTAAGAATATGTTGAAGGCTAGCTGTATTGGGTGCAGATGACTGAACTGCTCACTTTTGTGTCTGTGTCTGCAGGTATACAGACGAGGAATCATACAATGGCATGTCAATTGTTATTGGTATGTTTTGCAGATCACATTTACCATATTCCTCTCTTACCTCTTCAATTAATATCCCATAAGCCTCATTATGGACAAGGTATGTGTATGAAAACTGTTTTGATAATGGTTTTCTTTTCATTCATATTTACCACAAAAACCTAGGTATGAATACTGTCGTGTGCATGGTCCGTTAATCATCTGCATAATTACTATTATTGGGATTCACAGACTTCCCCTTCCCTACACCTTGATGAATATAACAGGAAACCTGTTCGGTCACCATGCACTGCAAAATCATTCTGGCTATGGATACGGAGAACATCAACACATTAACATCAACACGCCAGAGGATATACCCATTATACTAGGGGCTCTGCTGGGAGTTTACCTCATATTTAGATTTTTTTATTCTGCCTTGCCGCTAAAATCATAATAAACACAACACTGACAACTAAAATATTGTGTTATTGTTGTTATTGGTATGCATATTATTACTATTATTAACAATAATATTATTAACAATAATATTAATAGGGGAGGGGCGGTAGTTCAAAAATGTACTTATAGGGGTTTCAATTTGAAGAACCCCTAAAGGATACTGCAGGAACCTTTTCTTTTTAGAGTGTAGATGGGTGTACCCAATATGCAGGTGTATATAAAACACAGTAAAATCAGGTCTTTGACTGCACTGGGCCTTTAAAGCTTAGATGGCAACTTCCCTCTCCCCTTTTCTCCATCATCATCCCCTATTTTCCTCCCTTTCCTCCATCCATCCTAATCGCCATATCTATTCCATTCATGGCCCAACTTCTGATTGCAAGCTCCATTTCATTTCAATATGGAAAAAAAAATGAAGCCATTTTTTTCAGTTACCTCAGAGTAGCTAATATCCTAAATGTTGGGTGATCGAGACTGAGAGCGGTGTGATGCAGACGATAGTCTTTTATGGTCTTTGGCTGCAGCCAGCGATGACCGTATAGACTCCCATTACCCAGGGTTCTATTAAGAAGGATGAATTGAGAGGGTTTATGGGTAGGGGGTCATTACTTAAGCAAGGGAATCAAATCTGTTGTCTCACCGCTGCCCGCGGGTCACACAGAATGGCATTGTGGGTAAATTTGTCCCGGAGGTGTCCCCTGTGGGTTTAGAGGCCCGGGGAGATGGAAAAAATAGACACATGCTGATCATCTTTTTCATCTGCTGTGAGAGATGTATTTTAATATTCATCATGTGGAAGAAAGTGGTGAAAAATCTCCTCAATGAAAGCAAAGATTGTCCCTTTGTTTGTGAGTATAACACTGCATTGATTAGTTTCCTTACCGTGGTGGGTTTGCCCTCTTTCTCTATCTCTCTGTCGTCCTCTATCCTCCCCTCATCCTCTCTTCCATTCACCGCCTCCGAACCTCTCCATGATTCTCACCCTCTCTCCCTCACTTCAGTGTCATAGTGTCATTCAAAACAAGTGGTAGTGCCCTACAAAAGAATACTCGATCCAATACTGCACTGTAATCTGTAATAACACAACAGTCACTGGAGAATTATCTCAGTGAGTGACATTCATTAGACAGCAAATCATGCATTGAGTGAAAATGATCAAACTAATTAGGCATCACCTGGTTGTTGTTGTCCTGTGAGACTTGAGCATAATGGAAGAATAAAGTTGTGTCGTAGCCTGGCTAGTAACAGTAACTGATTCCATAGGGAACACAGATAACACACATTCATTGCTCCTCTCCTTCTCCTATTTTGTTATCAGCCAATCACGCACTACGGTGCAAGAGGTGCAGTTTATTTTTAGGCAATGTGTGTGTGGTGCCAGTCTTGTGATATTGGGATGAGGAGTGACTCTCAACATGTTCACTGTAAGGTGTGTGTGTGTGCGTGCGGGGATGAGGGATGGCAGGATGAGACAGATTGTGATAAGACAGCATCGACATCCGATTGATCTTTCGTATTGAGTCGCCAGCCTGCCCCATCGATTCGCCATCCTCCCATATCCTGCTCACACGTCACAACTTAGACAGGAGACATGCTCTAAGAGAGAGATGGAGGTAGCGAGAGAAGGAAGGGGAGAACAGCAAGAGATGGGGGGGGGGGGGGAGACCAGGAAACAGAGAGAAAGAGAGACACAAAAGAAAGAAAGAATGGAGCTTTAACTGGGAAAAAAACGTATGTAATGTCATTACAAATATAATATTGAAATCCAAAGTCCAGGACACCCGTGGTAGATCATTTAAAAGTTTACTACGTTTCCTTCCTTCTGAACACAGCCCCACTCCAGTTTTGTTGTGACATACTGTAAATCTCCTGCCTCACGTCCCCCTCCTGCCCACCGCCATCCCATGTTAATCTTCACGCTGGGAGAATAAAGATTTAACTTCATATTTAACACTGTCTGCTCGCCTAACTCAGGTAAACTGTTCCACACATGTACTGTGTGTGGCCCCGTACCTCCTAACCTGTCTGTGCCTGTAAGAGGGTGTGTGAGGAGCCGGACAGCCACCCAGCTATCGAGGGAACGCTCAGAGATAAGAGAGCAATCACTTCCTGTAGCTCCGATAAGGACAGGAAGGAAGGACGAACTGTGTGTGTGTCTGTGTGTTTGAGTGAGACAGAAAGAGAGTGTGTGGTGCTGAAAGTGTCTCCTCTTCCTACCACTCCTTCTCTCCTCTGTACTATTCTTCTTTCTCTCCTTGCCCCTCTCCTGTCCTCTCTTCCCTGACCTGTTCTCTCTGTGTGCGAACTACCAGATACTGGGCACATACTGAATTCACCCCTCATTCAAATGTGGTCCTACGCTCTCATCAAATCAAGCACATTTGTCTCAAACTCAGAGTGGCAGAGTTGAACCCTATCTGTGTAGATGACTGGGAAAACAAATCTGGCCTCTATCACAATTCTTCCTCCTCCACTCCACTCCTCACCTCCTCATCCCTCGTTCTGCCCCCACCACCTGTTTACCATTAGTGGGGTTAGCTAGGCCAACTGAGGGGGTGGTTATCTGTGTCGCCAGGTGTCTCTGTGTGTCGACAGGTGTAGCATGTCTCGCTCCAACACCCTCGCCCTATCCCCTGGTAGCAATAATAGCTCTAATGAGAAAGATGCCCAAAGCCAGGATTATGGCATTCCATATCAAGAAGTCATCAGGGAGTTTTGTGTGATGACTTTCTAATATGGATGCCGTGTTTATAGGGCCTCACCATATGTTTTTGGACAGTTAAACATAAAGAGTGACTGAACGTGAACCTGATCTGGCCTCATTTTAATGCTTGGTCATTAAGATATGATAGCGGCCATGACTGAAGCCATACGAGAGTTGTCTTGGGAGTGTGGTTTTATATGGGTGTTTCTTGGGTGTGTCTTTGTCATTCAATAACCACAAACAAGGGCAGTAGTGAGTACAGCAAGGTAAGCTAGTTTTGAAGTTCAGGACTTCTCCCCTCCTGAACACTAGCATAACGCAGTTTCTCTGGACCCCCCACAAGGTCGGAGTTCACCCCCCACTCCCCTCCCTAAAATAAAAATTGAAAATCGAATGTGCCAGACAGCCACTCACAAAGTATAGACTACCGATCGTTGTCCACGGTGCTGTCATTGTGACACGTCTATACGGCTGCCTATAAATCGATGCCTTTCGAATTGCTTTAGCTTATGGATACAGGTTTAGTGCTGGGTCTATTTGGTTGTCATTTTCTCATTTTAAGTCTAGCATTTCACAAAGATATAAAGGGTGTCACAATGCTGACCTTTAGACTGCTGGCTGGCGGCAATAACGTAACTACTTGTTCAGTAATTAATGTTGGAAATTCAAACCATGCAGATTGTAAAATGTATTTGGGATGCAACAGCATACTAATCAACTGTCCTTTATGGCCTACCTGAACCTGCATGACATGAGCCGTCCTCGCGCGCTCTTCCAGCTTGGATAGAAAGTTGTGGTGCATAAAAGCCAGTCTATTAATTCCAAATAATACAGTCAGTCCACCCTCAAAACACTAGCTTACTCGGGATTGTTTCATTATGCAGTGTAGACGACTATATAGCTACTGTAATGGGTGCGGGGGAGGCAGCACCATGTTGTAGGGGTGCTTTGCTGCAGAAGGGGCTGGTGCACTCAAAATAGATGGCATCATGAGGACGGAAAATTACATGGATATATTGAAGCAACATCTCAAGACATCAGTCAGGAAGTTAAAGCTTGGTCGCAAATGGGTCTTCCAAATGAACAATGACCCCAAGCATACTTCCAAAATTGTGGCAAAATGGCTATAAGGACAACAAAGTCAAGGTATTGGCGTGGCCATCAAAAAGCCCTGACCTCAATCCCATAGAAAATGTATGGGCAGAACTTAAAAAGCATGTGCGAGCAAGGAGGCCTACAAACCTGACTCAGTTACACCAGCTCTGTCAGGAGGAATGGGCCAAAATTCACCCAACTTATTGTGGGAAGCTTGTGGAAGGCTACCCAAAATGTTTGACCCAAGTAAAAAAAAAATTAAAGGCAATGCTACCAAATACTAATTGAGTATATGTTAACTTCTGACCCACTAGGAATGTGATGAAAGAAATGAAAGCTGAAATAAATAATTCTCTCTACTATTATTCTGACATAAAATGAAGTGGTGATCCTAACTGACCTAAATCAGGGAATTTTTACTCAAATTAAATGTCAGGAATTGTGAAAAACTGAGTTTAAATGTATTTGGCTAAGGTGTATGTAAACTTCCGACTTCAACTGTAAGTGGTTGAATCAATAAGGTGATTGGGCATCATATTGTGTTAGCTTTCTGCCATGTTTGAAAAATCAAAGCCATTTGAATGAGTTCTCTCTACACTTGCAACTGCCATCTTTTGATTTCCTTGCGTTTTTTCTACTCTCCATTCTCGGCCCGTCTGCTCCTCCCCCTTTTCTCCAAGCAGAGCAGGCAGGACCATTGCCCTAGCGACTCCACACAGACACAGTGTGTACACATGCTGCTCCAGAGCCAGTACTGTTCTTCCTTCAGACAAGCATGTGTCAAAACTAATTTGCACAATGTCTCTCTTTCACATTCGCTTGTAAATGTCCAAACTCACCAAAAATGACATGCGGTAGCTTCTTCCCTATATAACTTCATGAGCTGGATTGCCTGTCTTTGCAATTAGTTTATTTCTGTTTGCGCTCGTTAGCATATTTAGCTAGCAGCCTCCATGGAAATTCGCTTTTACTTGTGCTAATATTGTAAGCACCCCCAGTAATACCGTAAATCCCGGGATGAGAGAAGGACGGTATGACGATATGGTAATCTGGATACTGCCCAACCCTACATTAAAGGGTGCTTTGCTATTCTTTGGCAGCGGAATTACCTTTGCCTCTCTCCGGGTATGAGTGCACACACCGTCTTCTAAGCTTAAGTTGAAGATGTGGCAAACAGGAGTCTTTCATCTGTGGTATTATAGATAGCCTGGCTCCCTAGCATTATCAAATAATGTTGTATAAAAAAGGCAGCTAGCTAGTACCAGCTATCTACTTAGCTAACATACTCACCAATAGATGTAATCCATTCCTGGCCATGGCATCTGGCAATGTTGTGAAATGCACTGGAAGTTTGCGCCAACTTTATGGAAGCTGATTTTCACTCCTGTTTGCTGAGGGAAATGTGTTTGCGTTGCACCTATATGCCGACTGGACAGACAATTGTCTGCATGGCAGCTGGGGCAGACCACAATGTGTTGTCTCTGGGCAATTGGTCATAAATTCTTACCCAATTTTGTCACTATAATAAATTGTTCTGACTCATGTCGATGCCACATAGGGCGTTTTCTAAGAGAGAAATGATTTATGGCCTTCAATTGCTTTTTACGTGTTAATTTTGTCTCTATACTCCAGCGTTTTGGCTTTGACATCAGCTGATCAATATGACATGTCAGCCTTTACAGAATGTATAGAATGTCAGCCTTTACAGAATGTATAGAATGTCAGCCTTTACAGAATGTATAGAATGTCAGCCTTTACAGAATGTATAGAATGTCAGCCTTTACAGAATGTATAGAATGTCAGCCTTTACAGAATGTATAGAATGTCAGCCTTTACAGAATGTATAGAATGTCAGCCTTTACAGAATGTACAGAATGTCAGCCTTTACAGAATGTACAGAATGTCAGCCTTTACAGAATGTATAGAATGTCAGCCTTTACAGAATGTATAGAATGTCAGCCTTTACAGAATGTATAGAATGTCAGCCTTTACAGAATGTATAGAATGTCAGCCTTTACAGAATGTATAGAATGTCAGCCTTTACAGAATGTATAGAATGTCAGCCTTTACAGAATGTATAGAATGTCAGCCTTTACAGAATGTATAGAATGTCAGCCTTTACAGAATGTAGCCTTTACAGAATGTCAGCCTTTACAGAATGTATAGAATGTCAGCCTTTACAGAATGTATAGAATGTCAGCCTTTACAGAATGTATAGAATGTCAGCCTTTACAGAATGTATAGAATGTATAGAATGTCAGACAGAATGTATAGAATGTCAGCCTTTACAGAATGTATAGAATGTCAGCCTTTACAGAATGTATAGAATGTCAGCCTTTACAGAATGTATAGAATGTCAGCCTTTACAGAATGTATA